>NC_092207.1:4423135-4591362 GCF_043381705.1 Parasteatoda tepidariorum | reverse complement strand
TTAGGTTTTAACTCTTATAAGAATATACATATTTTTTTCTGTTAATGTACAAATATTTTTCCGATGTGTTTTGGATATTCCTTCTCTAATAAAAAGAGATACCATTTTGTTTTCGGTTGTACAAGAAAGAAGATCAAGCATTTTTCTTTTTTAAATTTAATAAGCCACATTAAAGAAGGAACGTTGCAATGCTACACGCTACATTAACGACGTCTCCAGAGTAACTGAATGACGGTTCATATAGAAATCGCAGGTAAGCGCCTCATACAACAACGCCCCCTATAGTTCGTTGCGATCGCGAATAAAATGTCTTAATTCCTTTTGATAATGAAATATGATTATTTATAATTAGATTTGTTTACTAAATGACTCAGTCGTTGTTACTCCAGAGAAAGAAAACAATATTAATTTATAATCCAGTTAAATTGCCTGATACTTTTTACGTCTGCTCGACATTTTTTTCTCGTTTTTGAAGTTCAGTTTGAATAACTTTGTTTCATTATTTACAGTACCAAACCTAAATAATTATTATCTAATTATTTAAATAGTGATAATAATTGTGATGAAATAAATTGGTACTGCTTTTTTTCGGGGATTCTGAAAAATCGTCTAACTATAGTTGATGCCAGTGATGCTTAATTGCGATAATAAAAATTACTATACTGTGTCTTAGAGTGAAGCTACCCTCCCTAAAATGCACCATTCTTGTTTCCATAGCACCAGACGGTCTCAGACTTCGTGGCGGGAGGAGTTCTTAGCATAGACAAACCATACGACGACAGATCTTCTTAGTAAACAATCGTGGCCAAACGTTCTTATTTTGATATCAAAACATATTTTGATAATCAAAAGTCCGAATGCTTTTTTTTATTTAAAAAAAAGACATGTTCATCCAGAGAAAAGGAGCTTTTGTGTTTGTTTCTGTTAGTAATTAATTAAGCATTACTGAAGTCACTTTTGAGAGCCATTAATATTGTCTCTTAGTCTGTGAAAATCTAAGGTAAATAACATAAAATATTTAAGGTGATATCTTTTTTTATTGTGCGCACTCATTTATTTTCGACTAAGATTATTTTACTCTGTAGAAACTGTGGAGTAATGCCTATTCGAATGAGGTGTTGAAAATCTAAAGATTTTGTGTTATTTCATGCCATGTTGAGCATTTATGCACACTTTAAGGGATGTTGTTAAATCTAAACTCCAATAAGCTTACACCAAGCTTAAAAACATTTACTTTATTCATGATTTATTTTCACCAATTTTGGCGTAAGTTTAGAAATTGTCAAGCAACAACGGTAGATTGTTTGCAATTTAAGCACGAGGAGGTGAAGATTTGTTTTCGCCTGGTTCGATGATGAACATTCGGCAAGAGAAGTAAATTGCGCCACATTTATACTTTTAGAGCAATGTTACCCCTTAATTTTCATTAATTACTTACAATTCTTTTGCGACTTTAATTTCATTTCATTTTTTTCTTATTTACTTTAAAAAGGATTTTTTATTCTCCTATTAATGACTGACAATATTCAATATCTAGGGCCCGTGCTAAGTATTCGCCACCTCATCAAATTGTAAATTTGGCGAATAAAATTGTTTTTGGCGAAAATATTGGCGAATGATTTTTTTTCCATTGGAAAGAAAAAAATATATTTAATTCCATCCTAAAAATAAATTTTTCAAAACAAATCAGTATTTTTTATTCGATTACAGTAATTTTCTGTAGATGCGCCGCATAACCATAGAATTAGGTCCAAATAATATAAGCCTGAAACAAACTACTGTAAAATAGTTTTCTATGGGAGTAAAGAAAATTAATCATTAAAAATTATCAAGATATACGTTTGGCGAAGACTTTCTAAAATTTGCGACGACTTTTGATATTTGTCTAATTTACTGGCTAAATAATTTGAAATCCTTAGCACGGAGCCTGAATAGTCAAATATTACTTCGTACTAATCAATAGTTTATCACATCATCCAATCCTTAGGGCCGATACCCGTGTTTTCATTTCAATGTTCAAATTACAAACAAACATTTTACTATATTATTTTCCGGCACCAATATCTTCATCATCCCAATTAAGCAATAATTTATTTTTTATCCAATTTTTTTTTTATCCTCATCCTATTTTTAATCCTACATTAATGATTCTAACTTAATATTGTATCGTAAAAATAACTTTACAACAGACTCTTATGTGTATCATAACTTATAGTTATTGTAAGTTTTAGCTTTAGTAAATGACAAAAATGGTGGCGGCTACGTAACGCCTCTACTTTGTAGTAAAAAATCTAAATCCAAGAGTTACGCATGAGTTACATTAGTAAAGATACCAGGAGTTACATTTCACTCCATAAAGTAATTGCCACCATTCACTATCACAACGCTCGTAAGCGCCATCTGGGGAGAAGACCAGTTCCATGTCTTGACCCTCCCCCCTTCTCTTTCCTCCGCTTCTCAGTTGTATAGGAATGTACTACGATATTTTCGCATTTCTCAATATTTTTCCCCTTTACTTCTCAAAAATTTTTTTTTTTCAAAATTTCTTCGAAGTTTTATTTAAGAACTATGTAATTTTTAATTCCATATAGTTTCCTAACTTAAAAAGTTTTTAATCTATTTAAAAATCAAGACAGAAACTAACATACTTCCAACTCCTATGACTCTCCACACGCTAATGGGGAATTGTTGCAATATAGGTAGAGAGTTTTACACTAAGCCACCTGTAGCCCATTTCAATCGCCAATTTTTGGTGTTGAGATATTTTCGGTATGCACAATAATTGAAAAAAAATATGCACAAATTAGATCATAAAATTTATACATTTATTTAACAATAATACATAAATTATTTATACAGTAACACACATAGATGTGCATTAAAAATGTCTCTTGAGAACAAATAATCTCTTCGATATCAGATGAACAAATATAAATTAATATATCAACTTGCGCAGTAATTTGCATCCATAAAAATACAATATTATTAATAGATAGCTTCGTTTGGGAACCATCCGGCACTGTTGAATTAGAACCCGGATAAAATAAATATATTTATATTTACAGATAAATATTGAGTTTATCTAAAACATTTAGAATAAAAAGCTCTTAGCCAGTGTGTCGTAACTTTTTATCTTATATTAATTAAAGTCTTCAAAACCTAAACGAGTTATAAAGCTATGACAATCTTTCATGACTTTTAATCGATTTCGAATTAAAAAAATGTATCCTCATAAAATTTGTGTCTTCTACCGATTGAAATTTTTTTCACATCTAAACGAACTATCAAATTATAAAATGTATTCTCATAAAATTGATACTTTTTTTAAAAAATTACGTTATTCATACGAAAAATTTAAATTAGCATTTCAAGATTGCGCAGTTTATTTCATAAAATTTAGAAAAGTAGCATGAAATTGAGTTTCAATTATCATTGTCTTCACTTATTCAAATTAATTAAATTTATAAACTCAGTTTATTATATTTTATTTCAAAATTGCGTTTAATTTTTTAATATTTTGAAATTTATATACTTTTTATAATTTATGTATCTGCTTTAAAAATAATAATGATAAAAACTGTATATGTTTTGTTTAATTAAAATTAAAAGTTTTTGTTTATGTAAGACTGTAAGTTTTGTGAGTAAGAAAATAAAAAACATACTATTACTATTCTTTAACTTATTTTTAATGTTATTCCTTTAAAAATTTTGAAAACGTCTCTAAACCAGAAGAGATATTTTGAAAGAAAAAAATACCGTCAACTTATTTCTTTTTAGAATCAAAATATTACAACCACGTTGATAGTTGATCTCTTCAAATTGAATCTTTTAAAAACATAAAGTAAATAATTAAGTAGTTAAGGCGATTTACTAAATGATCTGTGATTTCTTTATACTATTAAGACAATTAACAGACTATATATATATAAAATATAACTTAATTTTTGATCAATAAATTTTTTACTGAAAACAGTTTATTTTATTCCTATTTATTTTTATAATTTAATATTATTGATTGAAGGAATTTCAAAAAACATTTATCAAAACTTCACAGCATTCATTTCGATTTGATTTCATATAGTCAAAAATATATCAATATTTACAGCATTTTAAGAAGGTTTATCTATGAAAACAAATATCTACAAAAGGATATCTACAGGAAAAAACACACAAGAAATGAAATATTCAAGTGATACACACTTATGATGCAATTCTCTGACCACACATTATTGAACAATATCATTAATAAATGCATTTGCAAAATTGCTTACCTTTGAATTTAATACTTTAATCTATTCAAATTTTAATCTATACTCTGTTGCAAGTTAAGAAAAAACCATTACTCCTATGGAAAGAGTCTGTTTGCATCTAAGTGCTCGCCAAATGGATGTCAGGCTCCCAGCGCGAATGTATATCAGCATCGCAATAACAAATCGTAACAAATACACGCCTTTCTGCTCGCATTTAAAGAAACAAATGGAATAATAATAAATGTCGTTTCTTGCAGACGATTTTCCTTTACAGGTAAGCAAATGTAAGAATTCATTTTTTCGCATTTGATTCGTAAGATCATGTCAGCATAAAGACACGTCATTTTCAGTGGTCCAATCAAATACAATGCTCTTGCAACGTCATATAGTTGTTTCTTTTTCAAGAGCTAACTAGTCGTTGTTTATAGAAATATGTCGCCTAGTCTAGAATTCCAGTAAAATTATGAAAGTATAATCTTTTTTTAATAATTCTATGATATATATCGTAAAAAATAGCATGAATTTAATTTCTATCTGATGTGTTTAACTTTTAAAAGCTGTTATATTATTTTGAAGGCATATCTGTGTAGTTTGATAACGAAATAAAACGGAACTATATGCAGTCGCGGACGATTACTTAAATCCCGTATCGCAAATGGTCCTTTTTTTTTTAACTTGCAACAGTTTATATACATTCTAACTTTTATCCACCTTCATTAGGTTATCCTTTTCTACTTCACCCTCTTATAATGAGAAACTTATTAATGTTAGTCTCATCAATCAAAAATAAAAGATGACAGATTGAGCTTAAATTTTTGGCCAGAGTTTAAAGAGAACGATTTAAGAAAAATTACTCAATATCAATATCTTATATGTTAGTTTTAAAGAAATTCTATAAACCTGGGTGTTTAACAAAGAGAACTCAGATCTAATGTAAACTTGATATATAGCTAAGATGTTAGCAACAGGGCAAACGCATTTAGCAAACTTAGTGTATTGGGAAGAACTTGGCAACTATATAAACGCTTTTGTCAGAAAAAATAATATTTTCAAAGCATTTTTCCATAATACAGTCCTTAAAATTATTTAAAAAAATATTTCTTAACTATACATTGTAGAAGTTAATTTAAAGTCATTTAAGGGGCCTCATAACATAACTATATAAACTTTTATTAGGCAAAATTTTTTAACAAAACAAATAAGACCGAGATAGGCTTTTTTTTATAAAATTATTATTTTATTATTTGCGTTAGTTTTGAATTTGCGCTTTTGAATTGCTGTGTGCAAAACATTACAAAAAATTTGTAATGTTTTGCACACAATATTATGAATCTTGTTGAAAAAAATTTTTAATGTTTTTTGTGCAAATATTCTAATAAAAGTACATTTAAAGTTAAATTTCGATCAGAAATTGTTAGAATACTTAGACTGAAATGTACTTTGTATGAGAAAAATATTTTAAAATCATTTAAAAAAAAGAATTTAAGAGAAATGCATGCACACCAGCGAAAACCATAATAATAAATTTATATTTTTAGGTTACATAAAACAATAATAACTTGTGTATTCTACGTACTAAAAAATGAAATAGTAAAATAAACCAATAGTAAATATGTGTAGATTTAGGAGAAAATAACCTAAGAGCTTTGCTCTCTTAAAAGATATAACAGTTTGTTGTTGAAATAAATTTCATGTGTTTACAAAAAGTTCCAGTATGAAAATTTCATACGTTTACAAAAATATTTCCTACCATGAATCAAAACTTCGTGTTGACGAAAAAGTGCATGAATCAAAATTCGTATGTTTACGAAAAAATTTAAATAAATATTAATAAAAAAATTGAGTTTTTCGAGTGTGCTCATCAAAATTTCATTTCACGAAAAGTGTTAGTATGTTAATAAATACAGAGGCTCCTTAACGACTTTTTCACACAGGTTTATTTCTGTTGTCAAAATATATAAAAAAAACAACACTAAACGTGATTTGTTTAATAGTGAAAATCTTTTAGCGTTTTAAATACACGTTTGTATTAAACTCTTATATAAACTGTTTCTATCAGTCAACATATGCATATACTTCACAACGCTAACACGTGACTAGTTTCACTCATCTTTATAATAATAACTCTACCAATATTTAAATACTCTATCATATAGGAGCGTTTCACAATCTAGTAAATATTATCAACAAGCATTAAATTTTAATCATCATATATCAACATTTATACTTAACATTTAAATGTTTACTTTACTCGGAAAAGCAACGAAGTCTACAGCATAAATCCAAAAAATATTAATTTCTCTCTAAAATACTCGTTTTTAAAAATATATAACTTAAAAGCTTTTTTTTTTATTATTTTATAAATACACCAAAGTACAAAACCTCCCTATTAGCTGTAAAATAGTAGCAGCTATAGCTATGAAAGTGACGTCTATCTTATATAGATATAAAGAGGCTATCTGTGATACAAGGTTGAAACCTTTACAGCACGTCCTGGCGGAATTCTACGGAGTCGATGTTCTAATCTCGAAAATAATTCCAGATAGGAGAAAAAAATAAATAGCACAGTTGTTGAGCACTATTTGTTTAGTAACAATACAAACTATACGTTTTGTCAATCGAATAGGAATCTCAAAGTTGCAAGATTAACCCACTCTCCACAATTTTCCCCTTACCGTTACCATAGTTTGGGTCTTGCTTTTTTCTCACAGCTATACGTTTCAGTAAGAATTTATATATAAGCTTGAATTAAGAATAAGCTTGTGTGGAGAAAAAGCAAAATTTGCTGAAAACTAAGGTAACGAACAGAATAAAAGTGTGGACAGTGAGGAAAATGTGTAACCTCAAGACATTTATTCTAATTAGAAAGAGCATAATTAATGATATTCTACAACTAATCAATCTGAAACAATGATGGGTAAACTACTTTTCGTTTTTTTTCTATCTCGTAACGTTTTATAAGTAGAAACACGAACATCACCGTTTCCGATCAGGTTCTATGCGTGAAACTGCACCATTTTTTTTTTGTTTTTTTTTTTTTTTTTTTTTTTTTTTTTTTNGATTTCATGATTAGCCACTTTACTATACCTAGACACCACTTTTATGACTATTACTGAAGCATTTTAAAGTTAAAAGGGTGACTCAAGTAGGCATTAGTCAGACTCAAGTAGACATTTTGTAAGAAACAAATATTTTTAATCTAAAATTTTTTTAAATTTTTTTTTACTATTTTCTTACACTCTTGATTGAACTGTTTCAAAGTTGCATTTTATAAATATATTTACAAGTTCGAAAATACGCAAATACTTATTGCTTTGTGTTAATTCAATAATATATTATTTTTTGAGTAAAATATTTGTTTACAAAATTATTTAAAATGTAAAATATATTTTATTGATATTTTTTTTGTTTTTATACAACTCTTTCACTTGCACCAGTCATTCTCAGCAGTTCGCAATCGATTTAGTGAAGTTGATCAATGTAATGTAAAAGTAGTCAATCGATAACTTAAATAGTTCGTGCAGTTCTTAAAAATTAACTGTTGGGAAAAAAAATGACACACAATAAAGTCATTAGGAAATCAGTTTTACTTAAAGAAATAAATGACTGTAAAAATCTTGCTCAGTTTATTTCATTGTTTTCGTTTTTATTGCTTTTAGTTTGTATTATTATTACTTTCACGCTTTTGCTTCATCAGAAAGAAAAACATGAACTATTTTGAGTTCAAACAATTTCATAATCTCAGGATATGAACTCCAATAAGTTAAACAGTAATATTTAGGATAATATCGATAAATTATAGTAATTTACACTGTTTTAAAATGAGTGTTATACATGCGAAGTGTTCCATAATAACCTTCCGTAATATATATTTTTAGTATCCTTGTAAAAAATGAGTTAAGAGATGTGTAGAAGCACTAGGTCTCACAAATTAATATTAAAGCGAGGAAGAACAAAATACTTTCGCAAAATCTGACGAATCACTACTGAGGAAGACGGGGCAAAAATGATCAAAATAAATTTGATTCCTTCATAGCAATTGAAAATGTTAATCATTTTCTTTTTATTGTAATTTAACATGCGTTAACATTTTTAAACCTGCTTCCACAATAATGATCCATCATATTTCGATAGCGTTATTGCTTTTTGCCTAAATATTAAGTTGCGAGCCCTATTGTGTCTTCTCCATTTTCGACAACAATTTTAAAACTATATATTAAGTGTAGGACAAAATAGAACACCACGTATATACATTTAAAAAAAAATCTAGTTAAAAAACATTTAAATAGACATTAAAAATAAATTTAATGTGTTTTTGCGACATTTTATGTATTAGTTAACTATGACGTCCGGCTACATGGCAATTAAAACATTGCCTCTACCAATTGCCACTTTTCTTCGTCGAAAATACACATTTCATTATAATTATTAATAGTCGTGGAACTGTTATGAATATTTAAAATATTTTTAAAATTAATTTATTTACATATTTTTTCCTTTTAGAAATGAACTTCGTAGAGTTTACCATATTCCATTATTACTATCAACAGTTTTTTTAAAAAAAAATCGCTTATAATTTTCAATTTTTTGAAAACAGATCACATGTTTTAAAAAGTGGCCACGGTTAAAAATGCTTCAACTGACCACTGGCCAATTTTAATATTGCTTCAAACAATTGTAGCATGTACTTACAAAATAACACTCAATGTAATAACTCTGTCGTATGTGTTTAAAATTTTTTATATTGTTCCTTAACAAGCATGTTTTGGAAAGTGAAATACACATAAAAAAAATTAAAACCACGAAAACATTTTTTTAGGACGGAGTGCAAAAACTAGTGAAATGACGTAATAAAATATCACTGAATATAAGCTGAAATACAATAATTTATTTTTAACATATTTTAATTTGTTTGCGTCACAGAATTAAACCCTTGCTTTCTTGAAAAAATCACCTCAGTACAAAAGCAAAATATCATCTAGAAAATTTTAGTTCCATGAAGTTTTTGAAGCTAATTATTAAATTACTTTCCCTAACTTATCATTCATACAGTTGCTAATCAAACTAATTAGGTTATTTTATGGTGGTCTAACTAAATTAATTGAAGGCACAGATTCAGAGTATTGATGTATTGCATGGTACTAAAAATTTTAGTAATTGAAAGAACAAAAGCGCTCGCTTTCAGGTTACATTTCATACTTGAGAATTCCAAAATGTTCCTTTAAAATGTTTTCATTATCTGAATCATTTTGTCCTCGTCTTCTGGGTATTTCGTTGTTGCTGGTAGCCTCCGTAAATGGTCATCCGCCGAGGATTGCTTGAACACACTGAAATAAAATAAATGATTGCTATATTTATCTTAATTTTTATTAAATTAATAAATACAGAAAGCATAAGCTCAACATCAATTACCGGAAGTATAGCACAAAAGTTTCTATGTTTTAACTACCACATAAAAGGACGCTATACTATAGCATAAACTTCTCTTAGAAAATTCTGTTTTATCTCCATTGAAATTTTAGAATTTAAAGTTTAGAAAAAAGTGAGTTAAGGAAAACTTTGATCAAACCATGAAGTTTCAATTGCTAAATAAAATATTTGCAAAATATCAAAATGCAAACAAATTATTGCAGGATTGCTCTTCCCCTCTGTGTAATCCTGCAATAATTTGCTTGCCTTTTGGTACTTTGAGCATTTTTAAAAGGATTCAAATGTATTTCGAAAAAAAAAATTATTGCAAGATTAATCTTCCCTTTTGCGAAATCCAGAAATAATTTGTTTGCCTTTTGGTATTTTGAAAACTTTTTTATAACTTTTATAACCGTCGTTGAACAGCCGACCCAATTTTTGGGTTTTCGACTGATTATGCTCAGCTGCGTAATCTTGCAATTTTGAACCCAATCCAGAAGACAAGGGAACTCCTGGATCGCGTATTAGGAGAAATTTGCCTTCATGAAAGACTTTTTGATGGCATTTGCGTTACATGCAGAGGGAAACCACGAAAATCTAACCCGGTTAGTCTGAAAGCAAAGAGACTCTAACCCATGATCCGTCTACCACTGAGGATATTTTACGTCAGCACTGTGGTCGGTGCAAGACGGATGCGGAATTTGCATTGACCAACCTTCGCTGGTACTCGAACACTGTTCAGCTCATTGGAAGGCGAATCCTCTATTCCCTGAGCCATAAGGGCTCAGGAAGCCGAATCTGTCGGTTAAAAAAAGCCATGTTAATATAAAGAAATGTTTCTGTTGTCCAATTTCATAACTTAAAAACTCCTCGTGTAGTAAAATGGTGACTGATGCACGTTGAATCTGTCGAGTCGCAAAGTCCTCCATGAGAAATTTGCCTTCATGGAGGGCTTTTTGAAGGAAGTAACCAGCATTTGCTTTACATGGAGATGAAGACCACGAGAACCTCCCACGGTTAGCCTGACGGCAAGGGTTATTTTGAAAACTTGGAATAGCCTAGTTACCTTATGTAGCTTTACTTTATTAGAAATGAATAAAAAATTTAGGATAATTTTGCAATCTCTTTTTTGAGCGCAAGGAGTGAATGAACCTTCCACTAAACACCATACTAACAATTTTTCAATTCAATCTTTTTATTTAATTAGTTTAAATCTTATGTATTAAATTTTTTTATGTAGAATATACTTCACGCAGCTGCCGAACTAAATCAAACATTGCACTGTTTATTACGCCTACATACTGTAGAATGTTAAAATATATAATTGCCAAAACGAAACTGGTTGCTGCTTTTTTTTTTCAACAAAGAACTTGAAATAACTTCAGAAGATCACTTGAGTTTCTAAAAATAATCTGACTTCAGTTCGTAAATTCTCTTTCTCAGCGTGAGATACTATTTATTTTAGAACGCTGGAATACTTTTTTTTGTTTCTTTCCGTTAAAACGACGCCAAATATTTTGGTAGCTTGGTGGTTAAAGAGTTGATGACGACACCTGTTTTGAAAAATAATTTAGGAATTATCTCCTGTCTCACGTACACAATATTTATATCAATATCTATTTCGTATGAAAAATGTATATTCTAACCTCAACCTTCAACCTGAGTCAAATATTTTTAGTGCGAATGTCGCTGGCTAACATCTTATTTCATAACCGGCATTAAATCGGCAACCTATTTATTTTTGGATTCAAGTCTATCAATGTTTCACTCCGGATCTTTGTAATTTTGAACCCAACCCAGAAGACAAGGAAGCGCCCGAATTAGGCATTGAGACAAACTAGTTTTCGTGGAGGACTATTTGATGGAACTAACACAGATTTGCGTTACATGGATAGGAAAACCACGAAGACCTCCCACGGTTAGACCGTCGCCAAAAGGATTTTTGGATATTTCACGTCACTGAGAATATTTTACGTCATCATTGTGGTCAGTCTGAGCCGGGAACGGATATCAAACAGAGAACAAATATCCTGCAACTTAAATTTGTACTAACTTAAAATTTTGAAGTTAATTGTAGTTAAACTGTAACTAAATTAACTTTTTTCTATTTAACGAAACTTTAATTGAATTATGTGTTTTAATGATAATTGTGAGCGTGACAATAATTATGTTTGACTCTAATTTTGATCAAAAAGATGAGAAAATGGAAAAACAAGTAACGATAAATGAGCTGATTTCTATTGTTTTTTTTTATTATGACTAAAATGCGTGATATTGAGCCGTGATGGCTCAGGGGATAGAGCGTTCGCCTTCCAATGCGGCGAACTGGGTTCGAATCCCAGGTCGATACGAATTCCGCATCCGGCTTGCAACGACCGCAGTGCCTACGTGAAATATCCTCAGTTGATGGATCATGGGTTAGAGTCCCCTTACCGGCAGGCTAACCATGGGAGGTTCTCATGATCTTCCTCTCCATGTAACGCAAATGCGGGTTAGCTCAACAACTCCTAGAAAGAACAGGCCTCAGCACGGGTTACCATAAGTATCCCTTAAAAGTCCAAACGTAATGACATATTTTGTATTTTCAACCACTGCGCAGTTTAGTACTCCTAACGTAATGACTTCTTTCTTATTTTTCGTCTACTGCGCAGTCAACTGCATCACAACGGACTGCTAAATTGATCCGTGCTGAGGCCTTTCTACTTCTAGGAGGTGTTGGTTAGCTCCCTCAAAAAGTCCTCCATGAAGGCAAATTTCTCCCAATACTCGATCCAGGAGTTCCCTTGTCTTCTGGATTGGGTTCAAAATTTCAAGGCTACGAAGTTGAACATTAATAGTCTTAAACCCATAATAATGGGTCGGCTGTTCAAAGACGTTTACAAAATATAAAATAAAATGTGTGATATTACACCTCTTGTTATATCCTCTTCCTTTCCCTTGTCACAAACTGTTACGATATTACGAACCCTCCCTCCCCGCCAAGTGTGATATAAGTTTCAGCACATATAGTCCAAGCACAATAGTTATATAATCCATATAGTTTCAGCACAAGTCCCATGCATAAAATCAAGCATATAATCAAGCCATATGCATAAAAGTGATCAGATTTAAATTAAAAAGTTTCTATAATACACAAAGTATAATACACAAAAAAAAATTCTATTTATTTTCTATAATGTACGAACTACATTACAAAATTAATAAAGAACGATTCTTTAAATTTCGGAATGATATAATCATTCATTAAAATATAGTCATCTATTTGCACAATGAGTTAAGACCTAGTTATATCTTCTACGTTTAAATGCTTTTTTTTTTACCAATTAAACTCTTGCTCCCACTTATTTCCAAGACAATTATTTATAATTAAAAGCTGGGGTTTCGAAATGGATTTCATTGCTTCAATTCATAATTGATTTTAGCGGAACAATAGATTCTAAATAATGTTGAAACGCAATTAATTCCACGAAAGCATCTAAGAATAACAAAGAGTACGATGGCAACATTATGATCATAAATAAAATAAGTTCCATTTGAAATTCAATAAATTCATTTGCACGACAGTAGTTAAGACTGGATTGTGTACATGTTTATTAAAAGTGTGATTAAACAATGCATTAAATGTTAGTATTTATTAAAAAGTGTAATAAATACACAGTCGAACCCCGCTATAATGAATCTGGGATATAGTGAGCATTCGGTTGAAATGTAATTTTTAGGTGGTCCTTTCTGAACTTCCATTTAACTAATTTTACAGGTAAAGGTAATACGCTCTCCTTAACAGTGGGGCTCTCACCAACGTAGCGACCATTTTAGCGATCTTGGTGGCAAAAACTTTATCTACCTTCCCGAAGTTTCGAGGCTTTAAATGCATAAACAAGTGGAATATACAAAAATTCTAAAGGAGTCGGGATGGCTCAGGGGATAGAGCGTTCGCCTTCCAATGAGGTGAACCAGGTTAGAATCCCAGCTATGGCTGGTCGATACGAACTCGCATCCGGTTTGCACCGACGACAGTGCTGACGCGAAATATTCTCAGTAGTAGACGGATTATAGGTTAGAATCCTTTTGCAGTCAGGCTAACCGTGAGAGGTTTTCGTGGTCTTGATCTCCATGTAACGCAAATGAGGGTTAGTTTCATTAAAAAGTCCTCCAGGAAAGCAAATTTCTCCCAATACTTGATCCAGGAGTTCCCTTGTCTTCTGGATTGGGTTCAAAATTACAAGGCTATGGAGTTGAACATATAGTAATCTCAAACCCAGAAATTGGGTCTGTTGCTCAACGACGGTTATAAAAAAAAAAAGAATTCTAAAGAGCTTAACGTCTTTTTCCCTACAAAATCGGTACGTGATGGACATATTTGTTCTTGTTATATGAATCAAGCGAATTTTATTCTTACAAAAGCATGAAGAATTAAATTAATTGTTTAATTTAAATGTTTTTTTCAATTTTTTTTGGAAATTAAATGTTTTCATTTAAAGAACTTTGTGGTTATCAGGAAAATATGCTAACTCTACTATTTCTAGAAACTAAATTTTAAAAAAAGATTTCGCTATTTTAAAAATATCGAAATCACAATTGACAACAATAAACTTATTCAATTTCATCATATGACACTATTTTTAAAAAGCAAAGGACAGAATACAGCACAACAATTTTTTTAATAGAGATACCCGGCCATCCTCGACAATAAAAAGTCCATTTTATGAAACTGATAAGACTCGTAAAACTGATAAGACTATAAAATTAGATATTTATGGAATTTTATCAAGTTACGCAAAAGCTATAATTTTCATATATTATGTAAGATATTAACTAATAAATTGAACCCACCAGCTAGTTATCAGGTATAATTTCTAAACCATACGTAATCAGGATAAATATATTCCGATTCATCTATTTTTAGAATTTCTTGGATGGAGCAGGAATTTTTTTGTCATTCAATAGTGGTCCATCATTGATCACAGACTCAATAGTGATAAGAATAATAAAACATTGACTGTAGACTAACGAAGGTCCGATTTGTGAATAGAACATCCGTTTGAAATCTCTTCAAACGATAATTTCATCATATAAGCGTAATTTCTTTGATTAACTGAATGCATATTACTTATTATACTTTTATGAAATCTAAAATTATTTAAAAATGCTGCTTTTTGAAGAAGCGGTTCCCATTTTTTCCCCGGCCATTTTCTTGTCCTAGCAGGCGGCAACTCCTGTCAGTAACTCCTAATCCCGCAACTCCTGTCATCTTCTATACAACCCCAGGTCTCCTCGGAACACCTTTTGGAAAACGCTGCTTAAAAGTACAGTCCACAGGAGTTACTTCGTTCAATTTTAAAATTCTAGCCATGAACAATGAGGTGGGAAACGGAAAAAAATTTCTAGGACTATTTTTAGATTTATAGGTTCTATGTATGATGTTTTCTAGTGATAAACACTTCTAAAGTCATTTTCTGAAAAATGCTACTTTTGTAGGAGGTAAAATAAACCAGAGAACAGTAAATCAAAAATGTAATTACGAAAAATATTAAATTTAAAAATTTATGTTTAAATTACTTATTATTTTCAGAAATTGCATTTATGCTAGGTACAGTGAGCAAAAAAAGAAGAAAACGAATCACTCTGATTATAATGATCGAATTTTCACGTACTAAAACTCAATTCTTCGAGGGAATGACCTGAAATATGCTAGAGAGCCGTGGCGGCTCAAGAGATAGAGCATTCGCCTTCCAATGAGGTGACCGGGTTCGAATCTCAGACATGGATGGTCGATACGAATTCCGCAAACGGCTTTCACCAACCACCGTGTTGACGTCAAATATCCTCGGTGATAGACGCGTCATGGGTTGGAGGCTAGCCATTGTCGTCAGTCTAACCATTGGAAGTTTTCGTGGTTTTCCTCTACATGCAACGCAAATGCGGATTAGTTTCATCAAAAAGCCCTCCACGAAGGCAAATCTCTCCGAATACTTGATCCAGAAGTTCCCTTGTCCTCTTAATTGGGTTCAAAATTACAAGGCTATGGAGTTGAACATTAGTGGTCGTAAGCCCAAAATTGGGTCAGAAAATTGGGTTCAAAGACAGTTATAGAAATAAAATAAAATATGCTAAATATTAGTTAAGTACAGGCAATACTTTAAGTTATGAAATGAGCGCTATGTGCATAAATGGTTAAAATAATTGGAGATTTTATCATATTAAAAAAAAAAAACATTCTTTACCTTTTTTAAAATAAAAAAACGCATTGATATAATATGTACCGCCATTCATGTGATATTCTTATTAAAACGCTTATTTTTCACATATAAAAAAGTAAAAAATTACGACACCGGATATTCCATCGAATAATTTTGCAGGCCCGTGTTGTTCGATGTTTGCAGCTATTACATATGTCCATGCATGACATAGGTCATGTAATCTCATATATTCGAATTGGCAGATCATAGCTAATGTTTTTGCCCTGTAACTGCCATATTCACGACATCGGAAAAACGAATCTAGAATTCTTTGGTCAGAAGAATCTTGTTCTTAGCTTCAGTAAGAACAAAATTATGTCCCACTTTTAGGAAATCGATAATGGGGAGTTCTTCGCTCCATCTGACAGTGTTGGGGAGGAAATACTACATCCTTCGGAAACTCTATCTGATAAGTGCGAATACAAACTTGAATATTTCTGAGCGGCTTAACTAAATGAACTTGTAGTTGGTTTATGCTTTTATTGTGCCTTAACTAGAAATTAAAACTTTTGTTCGGCGAAATTTTTCCAGAGGAAGGTGAATACTAATTGAAGGAGTTATGACATTTTCGCAAATAGTATTTTGCTTTTTTTAAAAAGAAAATAAAGCTCAATATCTTATTCATTTTTTCATATATAGATAGCCATCGCTTAACAGCCAACCCAATTTTGGGTTTACGACTACTAATGTTCAACTCCGTAGCCTTGTAATTCTGAACCAATCCAGAAAACAAATAAACTCCTGGATCAGTACCCCCAGAAGTAATGATTTGTTATGGGAACACGGAGGACTTTGCGACTCGACAGATTTACGTGCATCAGTCACCATTTACTACACCGTGAGTATTCGGCCGGCAGGGATCGAAACCACCAACTCTTAGACATGAGCCCAGTGCCCTACCAACCCGGTAAATTGAATAGATAAATTGAATAAGAGTCCCGGCCTAACTCATTCAATTTACCTAATAGTTTTTTGGTGCCGGGATAGTTGGTTGGTAGGGCGCTGGACGAACAGGAATTCGAATCAAGCCGGCCGAAGACTCCCCGTGTAGTAAATGGTAACTAGTTCACAATAAATTTATCGGGTCACAAAGTCCTCCAGGTTCTTATAACAAATTATACCTGTGGGTGTACAGAATTAGAGGTTGATAGTTATCCCTATAAACGGGTGTGACGTATCGGTGTGACAGAAGTCGAATTCTTAGCCATAGATGGCGCCACTGAAAAACAAGAACAATCCCACCCCTATTGCTTTAATGACCTACGTCAACAACAGCGACCTAATAATTAATGTTTATTGCATCATGAAGGTATTTGAATTTCTCAAATAAAACTAATACAGATATTTTGAAAGACTTCAAGGACAAACTCTTTAAAATTCTGCTTGAAGAAATAAAAATTAATTATGCAACTAACCCGCATGAGGGAACTAACGCGCATTTGCGTTACATGAAGAGGAACACCACGAGAATCTCCCACGGTTAGCTTGACAGCAAAGGGACTCTAACCCATGATCCGTCTACCACTGAGGATATTTCACGTCAGCACTGTGGTCGGTGCAAGCTGGAAGCGGAATTCGTATTTACAGGGATTCGAACCAGGTTCAACTCATTGGAAGGCGAACACTCTATCCTCTGAACCATCGCGGCACAGGTGTATTTTTTTGAGAAAAACAAACCCGATTCAGTGGTTTTTGAATTAAGTTATCATCATCATTGTTCGCCAGACAGCCCAATGTGGGGGCAATGCCTTATTCTGAAGATTTCTCCTCAACGACTTCCTATTTTATCTTTGAATTCTTTTCATTAATTGCAAGAAATTCAGATTCCACCGAATCAACCCATCTCAACAGCTGTTTTTCCCGTTTTCTTATTCCAATGGGTCTAAAAAGCAATATCTTTTTTATCGTATTGTCATCACTCATTCGAATCACATGACCCATGCAATGCATTCTATTTATTTTATTTATTTAATATCAGGTTGTTTATAACAACGGTTACAGTTCAAAGTTAAATCTCCTTCTCCAGTTATTGTTTACATTTACACCACAAAGTACACTACGCTAAATCTTTCTCTTAAATATTGTGATACAAATTTTCCTTCAGTTTTGTCATTGTTCGTTCTTCATAAGCATATATCAACACCGGCCTCACAAGAGTTTTGTAAATTAACAACTTCGATTTTCCAGAAAGAAACCTATGATTTAATAAATCTTCTCTGCGCATAGACCATATAGAGTCGTATTGGCCATATAGAGTGGGTTTTTTATTTAAGGAGAATTAAGGTATAATGAAACCTATTTCTTAAAAAAATTATACAGTCGAATCTTAATATCAAGAATGTTGTAATGTCAAAAGGAAAAGCAATTTTTTTAATCCAACTCATTTGTCTCTATTCTTTAAAATACATGTTTTTTTAAAATTCATTTGCTCCCAGTTTTAGAATTATTGTCGGTAAATATTATATATACTTTAAAGTATAAAAAAATGTCTCGATTTCTGCTAGGAATACGAACATAACATTCTTACTTTTACTCTTCTCATTGTTTTCAAAAAACGAATAAAATGACATCTAATGAAACCGTTTTTCTTTCTCAGAAAACAAAGCAACGTATGACACAAAAGTAAACTTCTAGACGTTGATTATCAATTTACAAAACAGAGGAAGGAAGATTGGTTTCATTTCCTCTTACATAAAAGAAAACTAAAAAAAAAATCATTTTGAGGGTAATATGATTTTCCATTCATATCTAGAATAAATATGGAATATTTGAAATAAGATTTCCGAAAAACTCATCTCCATTTTTTTTTTGAGATAAATTCCAAAAAGCTTGATGAGAATTTTCTAATGTGTATTTATCAAACAAACATAGAAATATCTCGATTATTCGAAGAATTTGGAATTAGGCTTACTTCGAATAATCGGAACATTCGGAATATAGATGTAACAATGGTTTTTAATTTAATTTCCTCAAGAAGCTCTTAAAATCAATGTCGTTGTTGTTTTTACAACAATAAAGTAATAACTTTCTCACAAATGTGTCGAATATAATGATATTTTATTTTAAAATTCATTCGTTCAAATAACTGTACTCTAGTTGAATAAACTATTTGTAATAAGCAACATCTAATTCTAATTCATTATCTGATTTCATTACTTATCAAATAAGTTTCATTTATTTATATTCCAAAGTCATACTCCCAATTCCATTTGCTTTGAACTACGATACATTTATCTTGCAAGGATCAACACGCTTTATTTTAAAAGAAATGAAAGCACCTTTTGTCATACTAAATAACTATAGTAGTAATGAATAGAAGTTGTGAAGTATCAACAAACATCTTAGAATATGTGAAAAAAAAGACAAAAAACTATTACGTGTCCAGTAATGACCTATGAATCTTGGATTGTGTCAAATGGATTGTGTTAAAATTTAAGATATAACTTGACCAACACACGAGATTTTGAAACATAACCCAACGGAAAAGCAAAAGAAAGCGAGTAAAATACAAATAGAGGCACAAAAGTGAACATACTAATTGCTGCCAATTTCTGAACCTGTATTTGTGCTTTAGGCCAACTGTTTTGTTGTATTCAATCGTAGCTCAAAGTATATCATCTTCATTTGGTGACCAAAAACTTCGATAGTTGGACAGATTTCAAAACATGATCGGCTTCGTAGCTTAAACGAATGCCATGATTTAAGCACGATGACGTCTCTTCCAGGCATCGAATTAGTTAATATCTACTTTACTCGTAATTGTCTTTTATTTCATTTTATAACCGTCATTGAACAGCAGATCCAATTTCTTGGGTTTACGACTACTAATGTTAAACTAGGTAGCCAAAAAATTTTAACCCAATCCAGAAGACTCCTAGATTAAGCATTGGGAAAAATTTGCCTTCGTGGCAGACTTTTCGATGGAACTAACCCGCATTTGCGTTACATGGAGAGGAAAACCAAGAAAACCTCCCACGGTTAGCCTGGCGGCAAGGGGATTCTAACCCATGATCAGTCTACCACTGAGGATATTTCACGTCAGCACTGGGGTCTGTGCAAGCCAGATGCGAACTTCGTATTGACCAGCCATCGCTGGGATTCGAACCCAGTTCACCTCAAGGCGAACGCTCGATACCTTGAGCCATCACGACTCATTGTTTTTTTTATAACCGTCGTTGAACAGCCAACTCAATTTAATGGGTTTACGACTACCAATGTGCAACTCCGTAGCCTTGTAATTTTGAACCCAATCCAGAAGACAAGGGAACTCCTGGATTGACTATTGGGAGAAATTTTGCCTTCGTGGAGGACTTTTTGATGGAGATAACCCGCATTTGCGTTACATGGAGCGGAAGACCACGGTTAGTCTGACGGCAAGGGGACTCTAACCCATGGTCCGTCTACCACTGAGGATATTTTACGTCAGCACTGGGGTCTGTGCAAGCCAGATGCGAACTTCGTATTGACCAGCCATCGCTGGGATTCGAACCCAGTTCACCTCAAGGCGAACGCTCGATACCTTGAGCCATCACGGCTCATTGTCCTTTTTTATAACCGTCGTTGAACAGCCGACCCAATTTAATGTGTTTATGACTACCCATGTGCAACTCCGTAGCCTTGTAATTTTGAACCCAATACAGAAGACAAGGGAACTCCTGGATCGACTATTGGAAGAAAGTTTGCCTTCGTGGAGGACTTTTTGATGGAGCTAACCCGCATTTGCGTTACATGGAGCGGAAGAACAAGATTAGGCTGACGTCAAGGGGAATCTAACCCATGATCCGTCTACCACTGAGGATATTTCACGTCAACACTGTGGTCGGTGCAAGCCGGATGCGGAATTCGTATCGACTGGAATTAGAACCCGGTTCGCCTCATTGGAGGGAGTAAGCTCTATCCCCTGAGCCATCACGGCTCATTGTCTTTTATTATATATGATTAAAGTTTCTGATTCCAGTCATAACTAAAAAAAATTAAAAATTTCGGGATAATTTATAAATCAAAAAAGAAGTTACCGTCACTTTTATTATCTAAAATGTCATGAGGTAAAAGAAATCTTCCAATTTTTAAAATTGATCTTAACGATAAAGTTTACGAGCCTTTTCGCGAAGGTGCATACAAAGTTTATAATTTCTTGGCATGTGTACTTTCCCAGAAATGAATTAGTTTTTTTAATGTTTTTCCGAGAAAACAACTAATCTATAGTCACGAATAAATGATTATAAAAAGTTTATTGCTTAATAAAATATGCAATGCTTTTGTTCGATTTATGAAGACAATGATTAATTACTAATATGTTTTTACTCGAAAATTCACTGCAATTGTTGAATTCTAAATGAAGTAAATCGGCAGGTGGGATATACGATAGCTTTATATTTACAACAGTACTTTCTTAGTTCATCTAATAAGACAACAATTTATTATAATGGAAAGGTAAAATGTTACGTTAGCATTATTTATTTGCTGTTTGTTTTCATTGTTTGGTGTTTGTCTGCAATTTTGGTTCGTTCCATTATAATCTAAATTACTTCAAAGCAGAACTGTCAGCAGTAAATAAACTTAACAGAAAACAAATCATCATTGAGTTTTGTCACAGTGAAGGTAGAATTAAAAACATCAGAAGCGAGGATTTTTGTCGGATTTATTTGAAACGCATACGACATTCGCTTGCATACGACAAACAAATTGATCATTTAAATTTCTCATAAAATAATTTATTAAAAATTAGTCTTTTGCTTAAATATGACCGATAATAATTCTAAGATGCATTTTCCATAGAAAAAAATATATTTAGATAACCCAGCCCATTTTTGAAGGTGAAATCATGGTTTAGGAGTGTTTATCTGCCACAGGTCCTTGATTCGATCCTCTGGCCCGGCAAGGTTGACTTATCCTTTCATCCCTTCAGTCGGTCGATAAAATGAGTACGAACCATGCTTGAGAACTAAACACTGGGGGGTTCCGCTTTCGGCTGACCACCCAACCAGAACCTGATTTTGTACCCCAGAGCCCAAGGTCAAGAGATGGGCACAGTAGGCCTTGGCCCTCTATGGGCTGTCGCGCCACTGAGTTTAGTTAAATTTAGTATTCATCTAGGTAGGACTGGTAGTAAAATTACGAAACAACAAGCATCTTCAGTACTATCCCTTCAATTCTAAGCTGATTTCCTATGGGAAGTGGATTGTTGCCTTCCTTTTGTAGGCCTTCCTTTATAGAAAAGTAGGAAATACACAGTATTGCCCTCACTGCTGTCTTTTTTTAATGAAAAGTGCCATTGACCAGTATTCTTTACACTTACTAACGTCGTTGAATAGTCGACCCAATTTTGGGCTTACGACTTCTTAGTTCAACTCCAAAGCCTTGTCATTCTGAACCCAATCCAGAAGACAAGGGAACTCCTGGATCAGGTTTTGGTAGAAATTTGCTTTCGTGGAGAACTTTTTAATGGAACTTTCCAGCGTTTGCGTTGCAAAGCGATGAAAACCGCGAAAGGTTCCCATGGTTAGCCTAACGGCAAAGGGATTCTAACCCATGATCCGTCTGCCACTGAGGATATTTTACGTCAGTATTTTGGTCGGTGCGAGCCAGGTGCAGAATTCGTATCGACTAGCCACCGCCGGGATTCGAACCCGGTTCACCTCATTGGAAGGCGAATTTCTCTATCCCCTGAGCCACCACGGCTCTGTAGTCCTTACACTGATGTTTTCCAGTTTAATGGCCATTGCTCGGTGTGCTCTTTCCCAATGTTCCCTGCATAGATGCTCTAAAGCTAAGTACCTTTGCCCGGCGCATGCTTTCCCGGGATTCCACACACTAAAGCGTTTTCAAATGCAAGAGCTATTGTCCGGTATTTCCTGCCCTGATTTTTTTTTTCTAATTTAAACTGTGTGAAGTTCATAGCCACCATAAGGCAAAAAAAGTTATCTTAAATGTTGAAGAAAAATAAAATGAATATAAAATAAAAATTATTAGAGAGTTGAGAAAACTCTGATGCATTTAAAAACATTCTGTTATTAAAGGGGTAACATTTTATTTTAGATTTCCAAAATATAAAATAAATTACGTCTGCTGTATCTGTTTCATGAATGTTCCTTCCTCCACCTGCGAAAAATATGGAATAGTCTACCCCTACAGGTATGCAGTTTGGTATCGATTGAAAATATGGCTTAAAAATATTGGTTAACAAACAGAATAAAATAAAGAATCGATATTTTAATAAGGTTTGCTAACCTATACAATCAGTTAATCCTCTACTGATCATTGCATTTTAAATATAAATGGGTCAATGGAAGACCCTCTTAAGAATACTCCACCCTAAATGACCTCTCTAATTATTCTCGTCATTTATGAACATTCTAATTTTAGAAAATTTCGCCTTATATCGCGCGATAGTCGATCACACACATGAGGTATAGGTATTAATCACATATATGACTGTTAGACAGTTTTGAAAATAATCCAAACCTCAATTTCCTAATGTCAATCACTGAATATTTTTACGAAAAATGCCGGACTGAATGGAAAATGCATGAAAAAAAGGCCTTTTCACACTTCTAAAACAATTTACCGTCGGACCTCCGCTTGACGAAGTCGCTAGGTCCCGGTAAGAAGTTCGCTATATGGAAAATAAATTCATTAAAGAGAAAATCACCATTTGAAATTACTCAAACAAGACAAAACAGGTCTTTAATTCATTAGCACTAGATATAGTTAAAATAGCAATTGATACACCTTTATCTTGTAAATTATTATCAAATATCGAATTGTTTCAAATTATTTTATCGTATGAAGGTTTGGTGACTTCTTCATCATTTCTGTCTTCTTCATCTTCCTCACAATTTATGGCTGCATTGTTTTTATTTTTCACTCTGTCTAAAATATCCGATTCAGTCAATGTGTTTGTGGTTGCAGCTTCAGAATCAATAAAAAGAAAATCATTAATCAGTACCTCATCGTTCATTTCGATGTTCTCTCTTAGCTGTACCCACTTTTTCAAATGGAATATCATACTCGTCTTTCGCACTGACTACGAATCCAGCTTTAGCAAAACTGTTACGAATAGTACGATCTGTAACATCATAGTTCTATGCTTTAGAAATTACTGTTATGCTTTCTCGTATATTGATTTTTGGCATGGATTCCTGTATGATGATTCTTGTATTCAAACGAAAAAGGAAAGCGATTTTACTGCTTTCTCTAAAAGTTAAGTGGCTGCGAAAATCAATTAAAGGTCATTTTCCCCAAAAAATGCGTTAACAAATTTGAAATATTCTGAAATATTTTGGGAAATAGAGAAAGTGGAACTCAAGTTCGTTAAATAGAAATTTTGCTTCATTATTTGGAAGTTATTTTACGAAAACATTTCCAAAATGTTCCTGGTTCCTCACAAAAAAAAATCGCGAAATAGAGAAATTCGCAAAATGGAAGTTCGTTAAATAGAAGTCTGACTATATTACAATCCCTTTTTGCATGCATACAAACATTTTGATTAAATCCGTAAATAAAATCAATTATGAGAAGTTATTACTCAATCTTTCCGACGTTTTTATATTCATTATGGAAATTCAAGATAGAAATTTAATTTAAGAGTTTAATAATAAATCTTACAAAGATCGAAGCCTCATTTGAAGTGATTTTAAAATTTTTAAATTAAAAAAACTGCGATTGTCAACTAAAATAATATTCATAGAAGACAAGTTTATCGTTAAGCGCAATCTTGTCAACAACAAACCCGCGGACAAATCATAAACAAATAATAAACCGAAATTTTAAAGCTTTATACACAAAAAAATGATGCCTTCTTCATAGAAATGGAATGATAAAAATTTCCTAACAACTTCTTTCGATTTAAAAGATCAACAAACACTTAATTGAAGATTATATATATCGATAAGAAAATCGGTGATTGTTTGATGACTCTTCGATAAACCAATTATCTAATCATTGCAAAACAACTTTCTAAAAACTTCAAAACATTTACTCGAAGTAAGAACTTTTTTTTGTCATTTGATATATGAAATAATATATGATATATTTGAGAATTATTAACTGTTAAACTTGTAAAAAAAAACACCATACGGAATGCTATACAGGCCTCAAGAATGCAACTAAAGAGTAGAAATTAGACATAATAAAGGGATCATTTTTGCTTTTAAATTTAGCACGAGCTTTAATTTATTTATTTTTTTTTGAAATTGAAATTAGTTTGAAAGTTATTAAAATTTAAAATCTTTATTTTGTTTTAAATTTTCTCACTTTTTTGTTTTGTTTTTTACATGATGAATGCCACGCTAATTTTACAGGGCTTGCCCGTCTGGCCAAACGGTAAATAACTACAAACTAAAATTGCTAGTTTCTTTTAAAAGGTTTAGCATGACATATCTGAAAAAAGTGGTGAATTATATAAGCCTACGAATTGTTTAGAAATAGTGGTGGATAAAAATCTACTAAATTGAATTTCTTAAACCAAGAATCACAATTAATAAACTAAACTCAGCGGAGCGACAGTCCAAAGAGGGCCAAGGCCTACTGTGCCCATCTCAGTTTTCTTGACCTTTGGGCTCTGAGGTGCAGGAGCAGATGTTCCGGTTAGGTGGTCAGCCGAACGCGAAACCCCCAGTGTTTAGTTCCCAAGCATGCTTGGTACTCATTTATCGACCCACTGAAGGGATGAAAGGCTGAGTCAACCTTGCCGGGCCCGAGGATAGAACCAGGGATCTGTGGCACGACAGCGCGAAGTGCTACCGCTCAGCCACCGGGCGTCAATTAATAAACTACCACTTGAAAATATTTATTCGCTATCCGGAGCAAGTTGGCATCTCTGTATAACATTAAATAAAACTATTTTTGTGTGCTCTATATTGCATTAATTTCTTCAAACCATTTTTGTAACGATTATAATATAAAAATATTAAAAATTTTCACGAATTATGTGTTTCAAATAATCTTGGCTTTGCCGGTTACCGGTGACCTGGTGGTGTTACGAACACACTCAGAGCCGGTCACCGGTAAACCCCCAGGGCATTCAACGTGTTAAATATTTTTTGCTTTGAAACGAAGGTTTGACTTCAAAGTTTAAATATTTTATTTCAAGAACGGTTTCCTTTTTTTCTCCCAAATCTAAGTAATCGTTCATCTGGTTAAGATTAACGTAGGAGGGAGGGTGTGGTGAGAGGAGGGGGAAAGGAACGGAGCCTCGTAGTCATAAAAAAATATTAAGATGACTCTATGGAAGCACCGTAAGAAGATATTTGCATATCGGAGAGTTCAATTTGACTCGTTGATGTCATAGTGCTATGAAATCATCATCATTATTGCTTTATATCCGCCTACCATAAACTACTTTTCTGTATTTTTCCTTATTTTAATACTTATTTATGGGAGCCGCGATGACTCAGGGCTTAGAGCTTTCGCCTTCCAATGAGGTGCACCGGGATCGAATCCCAGCGATGGCTGGTCGATACGAATTCCGCATCCGGCTTGCACCGACCACAGTGCTGGCGTGAAATATCCTCAGTGGTAGAAGGATCATGGGTTAGAGTCCCCTTGTAGTCAGGCTAACCGTGAGAGGTAATGCAAATGCGGATTAGTTCCATCAAATAAGTCCTCCACGAAGGCAAAAATTTCTCCCAATACTTGATCCAGGAGTTTCCTTGTCTTCTGGATTGGGTTCAAAATTACAAGGCTACGGAGTTGAACATTAGTAGTCGTAAACCCATAAAATTGGGTAGGCTGTTCAACGACGATTATAAAATAAAATAGTATGTGCGGAATGTCGTACTTTAAATTGGCTTACAAACGTCTTCTTATGGTGAACGATGTCCTCACGGAGTTGGAAAAAAAAATCAAGAGACGATATAACGAAAAAACTTTGGGGAGAAACACCTACGACGTAACCACGAAACTTCAATACAGTCTAACCTTACTGTATTTAGAATGAACTCTCTATGGCCTAGGTCCTAGATTGGTTGACGGAAGAATAAAACCTCATACAATACCTCATAATTTTTAATTATTTATATATCTATGTATTCTTATTTTCATCTTTATTTCGTAGCTATAATTACTTGCTATATTAATGTATTTTCAAAGTTCATCTAGGTCCTGATTATCGCCTAGGCCCAATAGGCACGGGCCTAGGGCCCACACTTTCTGGGGGGTCTCAAAAATTAGTAAACAGTCCACAATATTAATTTTTTTTAAATACTGAAGGAAACAGTTTTTCTCAAAAAGGCATTTTTTTATTTCAATTTTCTTTATATTGTGATAAACCAAACTCGTGTAAGCATTGCACTTATCGAATTCGAAAGTACAGCTGAATTTTAATGGGTGCAATTTTTGCTCCAACAGCTTAAGCAAATGCAACGAAAATGCATATTCGCAAAGTCTCTTATTGGTGTCATCAAGAACCAAAAGCTTATTCTTAACGAATATGTAAAGCTGTAGATGGAAAGCTACAATCTCTGAAATAATTCAACTAATCAGAGACTTTTAGCAAAATTCACTGATTTCACTTGTTTATGGCCATCAAACTACTTTTATTTTCACACAACATTTTATATTTTGCTTTAATATTTAAATGCGTAAAATATATCTTAGAAAAATAATCTTCAATTGTCTGCTTTCAAAAATTTTTAGAATGTTTCTCTTGAATCATGCAGTTCAACAGATTCTTTTTATTGTTAGGACTATTCTTCAGAAATTTAACTTCAAAATATTTTGTTAGGAGCCCTGAAACTTTTGTGGGCCTTGGGCTTGAATTTGTCTTGATCGGTCTCTGACTTCATCTCACAGGATGATAATTACTCGGGTAATGTGCCCACCATTAATTCATTCTCTTATTTCTAGGCTACTAGGACCAGAAAGTTTCCACCTCAACGATTCTCGTCTGATGATGGACGGGGGCTGACGCAAGCTTATAAACCTATGTGCTAATTATTTAGAGATGAAAAAAGGTTTAGTTCGCTCTAATATAAAGCTTTGTATACTCTTTAGTGATTTTAAGTTATTACTGTTGGATGTTACTGCTTCTGAATATCCACCAGTTAGTGTTTAAAAAGATTTTGGAAAAAGAAGTAACAGTTCAAGCCTGTACCACAGCATTTAATAGGAATTGACATTAATTGACACGTTCCTTGTATTCACTCGTCTGGAAATAAGCAATAGGCATTGACAGTTAACAGTGAAAACCATAAGCGTTTAAGAATATAGTACTATTATCACAACATTAATATTGTTAAAAGTAATTGAAATCACGTCTACGCTTTGAAAAAAAAACTTAATATTTATCTATTTACTGTATTTTAGTTTTAATAATATCTAACTTGCATAAATTTTGTAATTATGTACAAGGTTATGTACTAGGTAATTACGTTCATTTTATAGTCACTAAAAATAGTTTTAATCGTTTAAATTTGTATTTATCTTCAAGGATTTGTATATCCATTTAGACTTTCTGTTGATAAATAAGATTAATAAATGCATGCATGTATACATACTTTTATAATAAGCTAAAAAAATATGTGCATGCAATATATAATGACATTTTATTACTTATAAATTAAAAATAAAAACAACTCACTTGTTAAGTCAAGATGAGAAGTTCGGAGAACTACCAAACACACGCATTAGTTATAAAAAAATAGTCAGTCAAATAATTATGTATATAAATTACTAACGTGGAAACAGGTAGGGCAACTATAGTTATTTTCACTATTAGCAGCACAACCCCAAAAAAGCACCATTGAAATGTATTCATCTATATATGATTTTTACTAGTGGACAAAAAAGGCATTGTATAAGGACATCACATGAAATGGTGCAGCCACCGTGGACCGTTCAGTCCACTGCTAGAGTCTTGATCAGTAATCTTTGCTTGGCACTTCAGTACGTAGTTTTCGCCAGAATTATTGTCCCAGAATTCCTGACCGTTAGCCACATACTTCATGGCAAAGACTAACCTCTGACCGGGTGAGAGGTGAGGAAGATGGAGATTGAAGCTGAATTTGTCTGAAAATCCGTCACAAGATGACGGAACATAGTCTGCCGTTAAGTCCGTGAAAGCTGCCCACTCCGTCGTTGTATATCGAACCACAACCAGTTTTTCGAAGCCTAAATTTAACACTCGAATAACGCCCGTCACTCGAAGGTCGTTGAGGACAGCGTTTTCCAGGCACACTTTCTGCTGTCGGACTTTATCTAAGAAGTGTGGATCGGAACCGGGTTGCTCGAATTGCGAGACGAACTTGCAACCTGCCTGTGACAGTCCTGGAGAACTGGTGCTCCAAGGCATGAACAGCGGAGCGCTCGTTGATGAGGGTACTTTTAAATCTGCAAATGCAGATTGAGGAACTATGGGAGCGTCGTCATCTTTCACAAAATGGCGGATGGCTTCTAGATCAAGACCAAGGACATCAGCAAATCGAACTATCTTCTTCCGACTAGGAGTCCCGGGAGGCGTCTTTCCAGTTTTTAGAGATGTGCTTCTTACTAGTCGTGGCACATCAGGAGGTGACAGAAGATCTCTAGAGGTTGTCTCGGAAGATAACGTGGATGAGACGCTATTTTCGGATAATTCTTCTATGGGACTAGTCACGCAATTCCTATTGCTTTGGCATGATTCTATGAGCTGCAAACGACTTCGAAGCTCGTCTGCCAGTGGACTACCTTCGTCTCGGTAGTCAAAGGTTGGACTAGCCAACTCAGAAACAGTCTCTGTGCTGTTCGATGTCGTGCTGCTCGGTTCTTCGGTTTCGATCGTCAGTGCGGGGGAGTCGGATTGCAATTCCGATTCGGAGGCAAAAGATTCAGGGGGAGAATCGGGTCTCCAAACATGATTTTCGTCCCTATAGTTACCTGAAAAAGATAATTAAAAATTAATTTAAAACAATCAAAACTGTATAGATTAATATCTATGCGGAAACTACAGGCGCATCATCACAACAAACAATGTAAACAAGTAATTCTGCACTTTTTCTTATATATATAAGAAAAGCGAGAAAACTTTTCTATTTATTTTTTTACCTTAGATTTTAATTATTTTTTATTAATTTATTTTTCTAAAAAATACTTTTTTTCTTCTTCTTTTTCATTATTTTGCAATGAAAAAAGAGAAGATGAAAATTATTTTAAAAAAATAATAATAATCGTTGCTGATGAGGAGATTATATCTTTTTTCCGGACTTTCATTAATTTTTTTTAAATAATTTTTTCGATGATGTTTTCTTTATATTTTGAATTATATTTGCATATATATAGACCAAATTCAAAAAAATGATCTAAGATTCAAGCACAATATGTGAAATCTATTACACAATATGGAAAAATTCGTAATTAAAAGTTAAAGCGGAATTCATTAACTTTTAAAACAATCTAAATTAATCGTTAGAATAAATTTTTAATAATATTCTTAAATTTATTACTCTCAAACCTAAAGGTGATGTGTGGCTCTAAGGTCTGTAAATGGCCTATATTTTCTTTAAAATACTGAATTATCAAAGACAAATGGACGCGATAAAATATTCGATAAGTGATGCAAAATTATTTAGAGATTCATTAGTTGTATTTACATATTAATCGCTCTTGTTTTCGCACCAACCCATTAGTTAATGAGAAACATCCAGAAAAAGAATATCTATATTCATATTTCATAAACTTAAATCGCAAGGGACAAACATAACATTGGATATTTTACTATTTTTTTTTATGTTAAACAAGTTGAAAGACTTAGTTAAAAATTTAGAGCATATTTTGTTTTCATGGCTCTTAGATTAACATTATTATAAATTTTTCTAATAACAGTAAAAATATTAAAAACAATAAAAGTATTAATAACAGTAAAGTAATTACAAAGTAAAAGTATTAATTTAACTAATATCAGTAATTTTATTTTATAACAGGCGTTGAACAGCCGACCCAATTTTCAAGTTACGACTTCTAAGGTTCAACTCCATAGTCTCGTAATTTTGAACCCAATCCAGAAGACAAAGGAACTCCTGGATCAAATATTGGTAGAAATTTCCCTTCGTGAAGGACTTTTTGATGGAACTCACCCGAATTTGCGTTACATGGACAGGAAGACCACGAGAACCTCCCACGGTTAGCTTGGCGGCAAAGGGACTCTAACCCATCATCCGTCTACCACTGAGGGTATTTCACGTCAGCACTGTGGTCGGTGCAAGCCGGATGCGGAGTCATATCGACCAACCATCACCAGGATTCGAAATCGGTTTACCTCATTGGAAGGCGAATTGCTCTATCCCCTAAGCCATCGCTGCTCTTAATTACAATAATTAAAATCAGTAGTAATTTATTTATAATTAATATTTTAATTAAAATATTAATTTTGTAAGCATAATCCATGTTTATCGCTATTATAATTTTTAGCATTAAAAAGGATATCAAGGATGTTTACATAAAAAGAAGAAAATATCATTTTTCGACCGGACATAGTTCGTTTAAAACTTTTATTAGAATCCAGACATTTTTTCAGAAATACGTATAAAATATCTATAAGGTGCATAAACGTATTCACAGTTTTTAAAATCTTTAATAATTAGTTATTTTTTAAGGGTTTAAAAATTTTAAATAAATCTACTTTTTTTCAATAAAAANATTGGTAGAAATTTGACTTCGTGAAGGACTTTTTGATGGAACTCACCCGAATTTGCGTTACATGGACAAGAAGACCACGAGAACCACCCACGGTTAGCCTGGCGGCAAAGAGACTCTAACCCATGATCCGTCTACCACTGAGGGTATTTCACGTCAGCACTGTGGTCGGTGCAAGCCGGATGCGGATTCGTATCGACCAACCATCACCGGGATTCGAACCCGGTTCACCTCATTGGAAGGCGAATTGCTCTATCCCCTGTGCCATTGCTGCTCTTAATTACAATAGTTAAATCAATAGTTATTTATTTATAATTAATATTTTAATTAAAACATTAATTTTGCAAACATAATCCATGTTTATCGCTATTTTAATTGTTAGCATTAAAAAGGATATCAGGGGTGTTTACATAAAAAGAAGAAAATATCATTTTTCGACCGGACATAGTTCGTTTAAAACTTTTATTAGAATCCAGACATTTTTTCAGAAATATGTATAAAATATCTATAAGGTGCATAAACGTAATCACAGTTTTTAAAATCTTTAATAATTAGTTATTTTTTAAAAGTTTAAAATTTTTAAATAAATCTACTTTTTTTCAATAAAAACGCCATTTCGCATCTAGTTAAAGGTCCGAAAATCATTAAAAACTACTAGCAACAAAGCTTTTGTGATTGAACAAAACTCACAGGTAAACTTAAGTAAAAAAATAATTTACTTTTCAAATTTCAAAAAAAAATTTTCAACCGTCTATAATAATAAAATGAATGCGTGTTTGTATGTCACTCTTATAACTCCAGAATCGTTTGTACTCGAGTCCTGAAATTGAGAGAAAGGGACAATTTTCGCCCCTAGTTTCTGAAAATCATTCAAAAATTTTAACTATATCGTTCAGGAAAGACGTTTAAAAAAATGATTGGTAGCCACGTCAACTAACCATTGATAAACTTTAAATCGTAGATAATTTCGCCTAAATTTTATTACATCGTACATAATTTAATACATTTTATTACATCGTAAATAATTTAGCTTATTAAGATAACATCAACGATGTTTTCTTGCTTATAGTGCTCACTAAACAAGAAGTTTATTGCACGTTTTCATTATTTAATTATTTTATTATTCCTTATGACCCATAAACCCTATGATCCACACGAACTTGGCAGTATAGACGGATTACGTCAGCAAATTAGTATTCCTAAAGTTATCTAAAGCCACGTATTTAATTTTGTTTATAAATATGCTTGAAAAAGGTGTTTATATAAAATTAAACAATTTAAAGACAACTGCATTTGGTATTTAAAAAAGTGTACTGAACAGCAAAATGAATGGAGAAATAGAACTAATTCGTTCAGGAGAGACGTGAAAAAATTGCCATACTATGATTGATGCCAATGATGCTGGATTAGTTTCTGTATTGGGTACTAATTGAAATTTTTTAAAAAATAAGCAGTGCACTGACAAGCAAAATTAATGGACCCTTGATACAGTTAGGCTATTTAGAGGGTTTACCAAGTTATTAAAAATAAGCATAAAAATTTCCATTTGGTTGCAGGTACTAATTGAATAAAAAATAAAATAAACTACGTGATAAAAAGCATAATCAACGGATTAATGAAATTAATTCATTTGGGAGAAAAGTAAAAAATCGACATACCATTTTTCACGCCTTAATTTTGGTTATAATTACTATTGAAATGTAAATTGAATAAATTACGAACTAAAGAGCAGAATTAATGGTGAAATGGTACTAATTTGTTCAGGAAAAACGTAAGAAATCGTCATGGTATTATTGACGCCAAAGGTTAATTTTGGTTGTGGTAAAAACTGGTATTCTGGTAATTAGTGCAGTTTTAATAGGTACCAAAAGTAGTAAAATAAATACAATGCTAATAACTAGTATATTAGTAGATTTTGTACACATTAAAATTGAATTGTACATGAAAAATTTTAATACAGATATTTCGGAAAGAGTTTTTTACGGCCCCTCGAAAGAGATAAGTACTAGAGAAAATTGCTTGGGTTTGGTAAATTTTAACTCTCATGATTTGGCCTAGAGCAATAACATAGTGCCAAATGACACTGAATACATATACTTCATAGGATGAACTACTAAAAACGTGTTTTACTTAATCAAATAACGTAAAGCCACCAAGGGCAAAATGTAAAATGTATTATAATTATTTAGTTTTATTAATTGTGTTTGAACATTGCTATTAGTTTTGAGATTGATTTTGCGACGTCGCTCTGTATTGATTCTTTTTTCTTACTCCGTACGAGGAACGAGTATTCAGCTAATTTTTTTTAATAGAATATAACTATTTAGTAAATGTTTACTTTAATCACGTAAGTTGTTGTGGTTGATTTACGTCACCATAGAGCTGCATAATTGGCGATTGTCTGGGAAACATCCCTGAGGATGATCTGAAGCCATGCCATCACAATTTTGATCCTCTGCAGAGAGGATGGAGGCCGTGATTCGGTAGCTCGACCACCTGTGCGCGAATTCGAGCATTTCCCGGTGGAACAGTTCAACGAGGACCGATACCGCACACTCTCGGTCCCTTTGCTGTCTGATTAAAGTGCTCATCCACCTACCCACTGACCGCAGCTTTCGGTGCTTTACTTCGGTATTTATTGGGAAGCGTGTCTTAACAATCAATCCACAACCTTTAATCAAGTAAACCTCTTATAAATAAGTATATAATACAAAATTTTAAAGTCTAGCTGCTATAACACAGCAAATATCTTGCGCGGAAGCTTAATATTTTGATTTTGAGAAAAATGAGTTCAAAGTTGGCGATTGATTACCTTCAGCACATATTCATGCTTCAGAAAACAATAACTCCATAATGTTTTGAAGTATCAACTAAACTTTATCAAATTGATCAGAATAAATTTAATAGCAAAATATGCATATTTTCAAAAAATTGAAAATTTGGATCTGAAACACCTCTGAGGTCCCCTTTCTAAATTAAAGCATTATTATATATTTTGTGATGGAAACTTTGGAGTTTGTTGAACTCATTACAAATTAGTGGAGCTTTAATATGAGTATTCTTGACACCAGAAAAGATAAGGGGCAACCATAATAAATCTTTCGTTATGCATAGATAAATGAAATTTTATTTAACAATAAATAATGACTAAAATCGGACAACTAAGAAGATCAGACAATACTTATCTTCTTAGATCTTAATTACATTCAAGAGATTCTATTCAGATTTAAAGCAAAGTTTGAAAGTTACAAAAATTAACAACTCCTCAGATTTAATAAAGTCAACATTAAATTTCAAATAAATATGATATTTGTAAAGCTACGAGTTATATCGTCTTTGTGCTGCAATATATAAAACTAAAAAGCATAGCAAAAAGCATACAGATCTTAACAAGTAGCATTTTAGCTTGTCCAATATCAAAAAATATTTAATTCTGAATGCATACTACTTTTCATGACAGGTACCAAATTAAAGTTAAAGAAAATTCTTTTCAAAAAACAGTAACGTACAGTGCGCAAAAATAAAAAACACCCTAAATAACTTATGGTGTAATGATCAAGTTTTCACGCACTAAGACTCAAATCTAAATAGCTCTTAAATATGCTTATTAATTAGTAAAGACGATATTTTAAGTTACGAAATTAGACAGAAAAACGTACTTCCTCTGAATAAACATACTTTTTTTCCCTGATCCACAAAATATAGGGGTAAGCCACAATTGGGGAAAAATGGTCCAGAGAGCGGTCGAAAGTTTGTATCCCTAAATTTTACCTTTTAGCGTATTTCACCATATCTCAAGAACTTTTTAAGCGAAATTGAAAACTTTTTGCACATTATTATAAAATTCATCTACTCAAAGAAAATTCCATGAGAAAAATAATTTTCAATCATTTTTATTAGATTCTATTTAATAACAGTCGAAAAAAATTTTGATCTGTAAAGTATGCAAATTTTTGTAAATCATTTTAAAGAACATAATTTTAAATGACAAAATTAAAAAATTTGAACGAAATGGGTAGAACAGCTCTCGAGAACTCAAATTTTAAACATGCGACTTTTTGGTCCATTACACGATTTTCTGCCAATCTATTAAAAAATGGAATAAAGTTAAAAAACCTATCATATAGTCATCATATAAGATATAGATGATTTAAAACCTATCATATAAGATATAGATGATTTAAACACTACACCTTCAATTATAAAGAATACTATCGTAAATTACCTGTTAAAGATGATATCAAATAACTAAGCGACATTTTCAATAACTATCCAGAATGTTACAGAAGTTCTATAGAATTATTTGTGACGAACTTTTTTTCATTCTTCTTCTGAAGATTTGGTAAATAAAGAACGATTTTCCACCTGATGAAATCAGAGGATATATTCTGGACTAGATCCAAAACAATTACAGAACAGTTGGCATCCTCGTATCCGTTGTGGGAGCATCAAAAACATTTTTATTTCCTTCCGCGCTTGAGAAAGACTAGATATATTTATGACTGATCTCAATTGCTTATTTATTACGTATTGTGTTAATTAACATAGATATAGTTAGATTTCTAAGGGTTATATGCTGCTTTTATGAATCATAATACTATCATTATTTCAGGATCATAAAACAAGACAAAAATAAAAGATAAAAAAATGATCTACTAGTCAAAGGCTATTGTAAAATTTTCGTTGTGGTAGCAATATTACCGTTGCAGATAGAAACCTGTTGATATGCACATTACCTAGCAAATCTGCCGATTAACGGAGGAATCAATTAACCTAGATATAATACGAGCATGAACGGTTTCCGTATCGATAGCAATGTTACCGTTGCAGATAGGAAACCTTTGATATGCACATTACCTAGCTAATCTGCCGATTAACGTATGAATCAATTAACCTAGATACAATGTGAGCATGAACGCTTTCCGTATCTGTAGCAATGTTCCCGTTGCAGATAGAAACCCTTTGATATGCACGGTACCTAGCAAATCTGCCGATTAACGAATGAATCAATTAACCTAGATATAATGCGAGCATGAACGGTTTCCGTATCGGTAGCAATATTTTACCGTTGCAGATAGGAACATTGATATGCACATTACCTAGCTAATCTGCCGATTAACGGCAGAATCAATTAACCTAGATATAATGTTCGTATGAACGGTTTCCAAATCGTTTAAGTTTAATGAATGATTCTATAAACTAATAAGCTGATTGTTTGATTACGGCAACTAGGTAATTTGCAGATTATCGATTTAATTTGATAAATGGAGCAGTTTTTTAGCAACGGATCACCTTCAGCAGCAACACCAATACAATACTTATGTTTTAACTTAAAACTTTTGATTTGTACAGTTTAAAAAAAAACATTGCTTAACTAACCAAGAGAAATTAATTTAAAATATATGTATATCATTAGGTGTATAAGCTAAGCAGATATACGTGTCAATAGCTTATTTGATTAGAAAACTCTTCGAACTTTAATTACTTTACATCACCTTGTAAAATCTTTCCCGGCGACCGAACAAGTTGTCAGCTAATTAATGGTAGCAATTTAAGCACTGCATTTCAATACCAAATACAAAATGAATGTGATTGAAAAAATTCTAATATCATAGAAAATAATGCGAAAAGCATAAATAAAATAGCCAAGAAGCTGCTCTCGTCTTTAGCTTCATGGCGGGTGAACAAAAAAATGGCGACTAAAATTTGATAAACAATCGGTCGCTTTTTCCAATTTTTTTTAATCCTTTAATGATAAAGATACGTCAATGCAGAAAGACTCTGAAAAACAGAATTTTCATTAAAATGTCCAATGTTTCCATTTAAAATTTTGATTCTTCAGAATCCATATTTAAATAAAAAAGAAAATTCAGAATCCATAATTAAATAAAAGATTCACGTGGAAAGAGAGTTTTTATTTGTTTATTTATTTTTATTTTTTTTTAACATTTCACATATTTCAAAGTTGTAACGTATACATTAAATGTATGAAAATGTCAAGTAAATTTTGCTATATATTTAAATAATCTTTATTGTTTAATTAATATTTCATAGGCGTAGATTATTTCTAAAATGATTTTTTTTTTAAATATATTTCAATCCAAGTAACAACAAAAAAATTTTTGTAAAAAGTGACAATTAAATGAAAAATGAACCTATAGTTATCGGTCCTCGACTCATTGGATTCGAGGAAAAAGTGGCAACTAAGTTATTAGATTCTACCGGCCAGTAGCTACTAACTGAAAGTTTAAAATTTCCAGGTTTAGCTTTTGGCACAATTGAACTGAAAGGCCTTATGCATGTTGAATTACAGCAAGCTTCAATTCCAAATTGATATTTGCTTTAGTCTAAAAATATATTAATTTATTTTATGAGACTTATATATTTTTTATTTTATTTAAAAGTTACTTAAGTAAAGTTACGGGACTTAAGAAAATTAGAGGGACACATTTGACATTTTACTTTTGACTTTTACACTTTTGACAGGCCTTTTATGCCTACTGGTAAGTAAAGCTCAGAATATAATCACTGCCCTGACAGATGTGTAAAAGAATTATAAGCATCAAAATGTAGAGTTTAATGGCAAGAGTCGAAACAGGAAAAACTGAGCCAAAGAAAGTTCAAAAAACAAAAAGGTACTATTAAGGAGTTACATCACAAACCATGTTTGCCTAAAGAAAGAAAATCCTGGGTAGGGAAATATTATAGCAAAAGCAATACTGTATACTAGATGGTAAAAAGGAAACACTGTGCTCTTTATAAAAAGAATGGGTTTCTCAAGGTTTCTCGATTTCTCCACTCTTCACACTTTACCCGTTACCAAGGTTATTGAAACTTCTGCTTTCCTCCCACTAAATTATATTCCAACTTTCATATATATNATTTTCTAAAAAGTGAAAAAAATTAAAAATGTTTTATTTCTTCTTTATATATATATATATATATATCCGTCGTTGTACAGCCGACCCAATTTTTTTTGATTTACGCGACTACTAATGTTTAACTTCGTAGCGTTGTAATTTTTAACCCATCCAGAAGACAATGGGAACTTCTGGATCAAGTATTGGGAGAAATTTGCCTTCGTGGAGGACTTTTTTTATGGAACTAACCAGCATTAACGTTACATGGAGAGGAAAACCATCAAAATTTCCCGCTGTTAGCCTGACTACAAGGGGACTCTAACCCATGATCCGTCTACCACTGAGGATATTTCCCGTCAGCACTGAGGTCAACAGCGACCAGTCATCGCTGGGATTCGAACCTGGTTCACCTCATTGGAAGGCAAATGTTCGATCTCCGGGGTTGCACCACTTCTCCAACTTTTTACTGAAACGTAAAATAGCATGATTTGACGAAACCATGGTAAAAGAGCGAAAAAAAGTGTGCAGAATGGTGAAATCGCGTATCCTTGAGAAGCACAAATTATTTACAAAAAGTATAGCTTACTACTAGATGATCGAATGCAAAGTTTATAGTTAGATAGTAGAAGTATATTAGACCACGTTCTGTTAGTATGAATTATTTTACAGGATGTTGTGGTTAAGTTCATTTAATTTTCCGAGCTTCCTTCCTTTCTAAGGTAAAAGTTCAAGTTAAAAAAAAGTTTCCGTACCATGAAACCATTTAATAGTCTTTAGAAAGATAATTCTCTTGAAATTCGGTAAAAACGAATAAAGTTATTTATTCTTAATAATTTTAAACCATAAAATTGTTTTCAATAAAATTAGTCATTATTTCACAAATATTTCATAGAACTACTGTAAAATAATTAACTTCGCATTATGCATGACATTAAATATAGTACAGATATAATACCACCAAATAAAGTATCCGATTTGTTTTTAAGAAATTCCGCTAGTTTAAAATGAAGCACTTAGGATAAAATTAATGATGCAGTTTTAAATTTAACTCTAAGCGATAAAAGTGCAATTTAGAAGATTAATTCTTCCATAGCTTGAGCTTAGTATTTTAAACGATAAAAAATTTAGAAAATTTACGAACCTTAACGATTGCAACACGCATTCTCTTTTTTTAATTAAATTTTTAATACATTATTTTTATTGTATATAGTTATGTCTTTTGTACGCATTGATCATTTCTTTAACAATTTTTATACAAGTTCAAAAGTAAGGAAATAAAAATTAAATACCATTTTGTATCGAAAAATGTATATTCAAAAATAATAATGAAAATGACGATAAAACAGTATTTCAACATTTTTTCACGGCAAACAGTCTTACCTTTGAATAATATGCTACATCATTGAAAGATAATGAGCTCCTACTAGGTTATTGTATGACCCTTCCATCTCCCCTCATCTAGTAAATAGGCAGTATGTTGAAAAATATGTTGCATTTCGAGTTTAAAACTATAAAAGTGGCATCTGTTACACGGGGCCCATCTCAAATATCATTTTGGTATTGAGATAAATTAGTTCACATTGTGAAAAACTGGAGTTCTATGCAACCCAGCTTCATGTCTGGGTTGCATAGTACCACAGCACCAGATGGGTACCATCTGGTCTGGGTAGTAAAACAGGCCGGAGCGCAACGTCGATCACGTCACAATCATCACGCTGTTAGTTCGAAATTGTGGAGCCTTGACTTATATGACCAGTTATATCTACAGATACCAGTTGCAGTACTAGTTATCTCTACCAAGGGGGTCCTCTTGGCTTGCAACTGGCTGTAGTGATAGTGCTTTACTTTTAGATTAATTAAGAAAGCAATATTAAAGCTGACGGGAAGGAAAAAATAGATGAAAGGTCAAGGGTATAAGTCACTCGGTATAAGTCCCGGTATAAGTAAGGGTATAAGTCCCTCGTTTATCTAAAAAAAAAATGCAATTCGGTTCTTTTCCATTTCGGTTTCTACTCCATTCCGGTGCAAGCGATAAAGTGGCCAATGAAAAGTCACCATGTCTCTGTAAATGCAACTTTTTTTAAAAAAAAATTTTTTTTGGTGATGTCTGTTTAAAAAAGAATGAAAAAAATATCTGAATTGACTTGCGCCGGTGAAATGGAAAAGTACCCTAGACATAGTACGTTTTTTTTAAACTGCTACTTTTCGAAAACTGTATCGCCACACTTTGCAAATAATTCACATAAAACTATTTATTTCATTATTTATTGATGCTTATATTTCTATTTACTTTCATAGTTCCTTATGTATAGCAAAAGCATTGAACTTCAAACCCTGAAGACTGTAACCTAGTACATGCAAATGCAATTATTACAAGGAAAGGTATTCCTACCATGCATATGCAAGTGCATGTTATGGTAATATATTGGTATCTTAATATTTTATTTTATAACAGTCGTTGAAAACCTGGCCCAATTTCGGGGTTTTTTTCTATTACTAATGTTCAACTCCGTAGCCTTGTAATTTTGAACCCTATCCAGAAGACAAGGAAATTCCTAGATCGAGTATTGGGAGAACATTTGTCTTCGTAGCGGACTATTTTTGATGGAATTAACCCGCATTTGAGTCACACGGAGAGGAAAACACGAAAACCTCCCACGGTTGGCCTGACGGCTAGGGGACTCTCACACATGATCCGTCTACCACTGAGGATATTTTGTGTCAGTACTGTGGTCGGTGCAAGCCGGATGCAGAATTCGTATCGACCAGACTTTGCTTGGATTCGAAACCGGTTCACCTCTTTGGAAGGCCGGACGCTCTATCCGTGAGCCACCACGTCTCTGGTATCTTAATATGTAATAAACTCAAATCATTAGTATAAATATATTCTAAGTCATTTTTATCTTTTTGATTATTTACTTACTTCTCCGTTTACGGACCATAAGAAACCTATTACCACAGTAGGTGTTTTAATATATTAGGTGCCTAATTCCACAATACTAGTAATATCTATTATCGCAATTAAGCATCACTGGCATCAACTATACTTAAACGATTTTTCAGAATCCCCGAAAAAAAGCAGTACCTATTTATTTCATCACTATCATGATCACTATTTAAATAATCAGTTAATAATTATTTAGGTTTGGTTGTGTAAATAATGAAACAAAGTTATTCAAACTGAACTCCAAAAACGAGAAAAAAAATGTCCCGCAGCCGTAAAAAGTATCTAGCAATTTAGCTGGATTAGAAATTAATATTGTTTTATCCCTCTCTGGAGTAACAACATCTGAAACACCAAAGAGCCATTTAGTAAACAAATCTAATTATAAATAATCATATTTCATTTTCAGGAATTAACCATTTCACAAATCTTACCCTAATTAGGATTTTAAAACATTATCTAACACTAATGACGACTAATAACTGGGTATAATTTTACGTAAACTATTGTAAGAAACAATTATATTTATTTTATCCACATTGCAGCATAATAAAATCTTAGTTTTAATTGAACTACAAAAAATATAAATGTTCGAAAAATTCGTGTTTTTTCCCTATCATCAAACATTACAATAAGAACAGTAGGGTAAAAACTTAGTTTATGAAGAATTAATAATTTTGTGCTCATGCTAACCAGTTGTAATTAAATATTTCTTTCGTCTATATCAAAATATCATCTGATTCATCTTGACCAATGAGAATATTGTAAAATCACATCATTTGCCTTGACCAATGAAAATGTTAGAAACTGATCACATGATTGAATTCTAATATTACAGATTCTTTCTTTTCAACTTGAGACACTGCCATTGAAACTTTACAAGTTTTATTGTGACTCAAAGTTGTTTAAAAATTGCTTTTTCCACGATGGTTTTCAACACTCTGTTCTTTGTTTTCATGCTTTCTTACTCTCTCCTCAGGTTAAAGTATTCATCTTTTTGTGACGATGATTTAGTCTTTCAGCTAAAATTCTTTTACAATCTCTTCTTCTGGATTTACGTTTTTACTAGGTACTCTTGGAAGTTGAATGGTTTTAAGCCTGAGATGGACTTATTTCAAAGGTTGAATTTGATCTTTTACCAGTTGAAGGTTTTTTACTGGTTTCTTCACCTTGTTTACAAAGTCTACTCAGTTTCCTGTTTTTGGGACATTTTAATGTCCTTTTATGAACTCTACACTGCTCTGGATTTCTGTTCCTACTTTGTTCCTTAAATATTTTTGTTCAATGTTTTGTTACTGCAATAGTTCAATTCGAATTTATTATAATCAATTAATTTTTCGATGGCTCAATATTTCTATTAATTCTTAAAATATTCAGAATCCTGTAAAAGCTTTTGCGGATCTATTAGATTTTCTTATTCGAAAGTTTGTAAGCTTTTAAGCAATTAAATGAATCTCAAATGTTCATTTTTCCAACTTCTTCTTCAGAATAAATTCCTTCCTTCTATTTAGTACAAAACTATTCACAAATCATAGATACAATTTGTATTCTTATAAATCATTAATTCATTTTTCGGTAACTGAATGTTATTTTCATTAAATCCTTAATTATTTGGACAAGTTCATGGGCCGTTACCAATAAATTGGATTAGCTCATTTTAAAGTTAATAGCTTTCAAGCAATTAAATGAATCTTGCATTTTTTTTTTCGAAATTTTCCAACGGTTTCTTTTTCAAGTTTTTGAAAACTAATGTTTTTCTGATTATGTATGTTTAATGAGTATTTTCTTTTTAGGTAACATTTAAACAAAAATGAAAATTATCTCGAACTGGAATAGTAAAGTCCCTCATGTAGTAAAAATTTTATTTATAAATCGGTATGTACCTTTAAAACTTTCCACTAATAGAATCAAGAAACTAAAAAACAAACAAACTCAAAAAAAAAAGTATTTGTAAACATCTTTAGTCTAAACTACAGTAGATAAAATACAGTTGCCTTTAGATTTTCATTCTTATGTTAATGTTAAAAAATTAGTTCTTAAAATGAACTTATAAGAAAGATTAAATCTTAGTGTCTCGAGATTTGTTTTACTCTAAACATGATTTCATATATTTAAAATTGCTAAATAACAATTAGATTAATATTGATATAGTGTTTCTCGTGTTGTAGTTCAAGATTGTGCATTTTTAAATTTATTTTTGTTATAAATTTTTTATACTTTATTTTATCTCTCTTCGTTGAAAAATGTGTCTTGTATGGTAAGGCAGTTTAGTAACCAAAACTTTCATAACCAAAAACAATTATCGTTTTAAAACTTTCTGAAAGTATTATGTATAAAAGTAGTCGTTATCAGATTATAATTGTTAATAGTACGTTTTACGACAAGCTGATTTAGTAACCAAATATTTCACAGCGTAGTTAAACTTACCAAAAATATTGCATACCACAGTGGTACCACATATTTTCAATTAAAATTATTGCTTGTACACTTTACGTCAAGCGTTTTTGATACCAAATCGTTCATATCACTAAACTAGCCAAAAAGTTTCTATTTCACAGTAGGACAACATTATTTTCAAAAACAATTATTGGCTTTGTTGCCTGTACACTTTTCGGTAAGCCTACTTTGTAACCAAAAAGTTCATATCTTAACAAAATTTTCCAAAAGGATTGTATGCCACAGTAAAACAACATTATTTTCAATAAAATTATTGGCTTTGTTGCTTGTGCACTTTTTGGTAAGCCTACTTAGTAGCCAAAAAGTTCGTATCTTAGCTAAACTTGCAAAAGAATTCTATGCCATAGTAGTACAACATTATTTTTAATAAAAATTATTGGCTTTGTTGCTTGTCTACTTTTCGGTAAGCCTACTTAGTAACCATAAAGTTCATATCTTAGCTAAACTTGCAAAAGAATTCTATGCCATAGTAGTACAACATTATTTTCAATAAAAATTATTGGCTTTGCTGCTTGTACACTTTTCGGTAATCCTACTTAGTAACCAAAAAGTTCATATCTTAGCTAAACTTGCGAAGGAATTCTATGCCACAGTAGTACATTATTTTCAATAAAAATTATTTTCTTTGTTGCTTGTACACTTTTCGTTAATCCTACTTAGTAACCAAAAAGGTCACATCGTAGCTAAACTTTCCAAAAGAATTGTATGCCATAGTAGTAAAACATTATTTTCACTTAAAATTATTACTAGAACATTTTATGGTAAATCTATTTACTAATCTAAAAGTTCATATCGTAGCTAACCTTGCCAAAAGTATTATATACTTATGTAGTACCACATTATTTTCAATTAAAATAATTGTGTATTCCTAGCTATGAAAGCCTTATTAAAATCTGAATAAAATATAATGCCCCATTTTAATTTTTTAAGTGGCTTGTATTAGATGCTTACCTGACGTGCTTATGCCGTTTCTCAAAAATTACAAGACAAATCATTTCGTCATCTTTTTATTTTATACCTTCCTCCTATTTTATGATGAATTTATCGCACTTGTAAATGAACTAAATGTTTAATACTTGTAATCAAATTCTACAAAAATGTACATGATTTTTATTTAACTTAAAATGAAGTAAGAGCTTTAATTCGTAGATCAAACGTACATTCAGAAAAATAAATAAATTTATATTGAACGAATATTTAAATTAATAGATATTAAATTAATATTTTAGTCAACTTTACTATTCCACCCTTTCAAAAATATTTAGAGGAGTATGGGAAAAAAATGTCGATTCTGCTCATTCCGTGTCATTATGTCTCTTCGGAGTTTATTTATGCAATTCTTCCTTTGGCACTTTTGAATTCAAAATTCTTGGAAAGAACAACTTGCATATATGCATGTGTAGTTTTAAGTATCTAGATAAGTTTACCATTATAAGCATAGTATCTAAGCAAAATTTACCCTGACATCATTTTGGCTTTTATTTCATATTGTTTTGCATTAAAATATCTAAGTTTCATTTGGCATTCTGGTTATCAAAATTCTGCGTTCAGTAGTTATTCATGCTACTGTATTTATTTTGTTATTTTTATTTACATTGTTATTTGAATGTGGCAGAATTCATAGATCTACCCTGTAAGAATATATTTTCATGGAATGTACGGAACCAACTATTCTTTTTCTCCTCGGGGGGCTGTTGTCTATGTTCTGGCTACTTATAAATGTGTCTGACAGCCCTCTTGGGGAACTATTTTGAATGCTAAAAAGTGAGATCATAAGCAGAGATAATAAGAAAAAGCGGCAACTTGCAACAACTTCAGCTTGTGCTTTGCTTTATATCAAAGTTTAAAAAAAAAACGAAGGACTGGCTCTTTTTCTCTATATATGCATTATTGTAAAATGTGGCTCTCCATTCTCTGATGAAATTTAAAATATGGTAGATACATTCAACATCAAATATTGATCTTACTGTTTTTGCAGTCAGAATAAAATAACCTCGCCTCCACGTTGGCGTTCCCTGGGCAACATTGCGATTAGAAAGAGGCATTATAAGGACCGATTCTTTCATCACAATGGCTAAGAGGTTAAATAGTAGTAGTAGTACTTTATTTATATTGCACTAGAGTTCTATAATGGGTCCGGTCTGGGGAACATCCCTGAGGATGATCCGAAGGTACGTAATCACAATTTTGATCCTCTGCAGAGTGTTGGGCTCCCACGCTTTGGTAGCTCTACGGTACAACAGCTTAACTAAGACCGATGCAACACACCCTCGGTTCTTTCGCAATTTGATCAAATTGGTCATCCTCCCTCTTATTGTCCGCAGCCAATGAAGCTTGACTTCAGTGATTTAAAGGGAACAATGCCTTACAACCGACCCACTGAGGGTAACAGGTTATAATAAAGTGGAAGTTTGATAAGTTCAGCTCAACATAAGCAAATCAATAAGTTTTTTGATCCAGCTATATTTATAGTAGAGTCACCGTTATTGCAGGGCAGTTCTCTCTTCGTATTTCTGCAATTGTAAAATTTGCAAATTCGCTCTCCTTTATTTGGGGGGGGGGACTGCGGAACAATATTAAATTGGCTCTTAAATTGTATTAACTCTGCTTAAACTTTTGCCAATACTGAAGGTATTGTACATTTAAGTATTGGGGACCGTTTTTCTACGAGATTGATTTTAAAGTAAATACTTTCGGTTTACGAGGCATTATGAACAAGATTCATATAATATGTAGTGTGATAAAACAACATTTATTTCAAATGGGAGAATATTTAAATTTTTAATGCCAATCATGTCTGTAAAAAGGTAGTTTCAATTTTTCAAATAGTTTTGCATTAGGCATTATAAAAGAAATAAGCCAACAGGAGCCGCAATGGCTCAAGTTGCCGCTTCCAATGCGGCGAACCGGGTTCGAATCCCAGTCGATACTAATAGCGCATACGGCTTGCACCTTCACGGCTTTTAAGTGAATTGAAAAATTCTGTACGCAATTACAAAATTCGTTTACCCAAAGAAATTCTATGCAAAAAAAAAAAACATTTTAATAATTATTTGTCATTTTTTCTAATTTTAATAATAGTGAAAATGTTTGAACTGTAAGGTAAGGTATACAATTTTTAACATTTAAAGTACGTAATTTTACATAGCAAAATACAAAATTTGGGCCAAAACGGTTGAAAAGTTCGTATATTTAAAATTCGATTTGTCAGGAATTATTCAACCGGTTTCGCTCAAATTTTGTATTTTGAGCCGCGATGGCTCAGGGGATAGAGCGTTCGTCTTCCACAGTGGTGAACCGGGTTATCCTCAGTGGTAGACGGATCATGCCTTGCCGTCAGGCTAACTGTGGGAGGTTCTCTTGGTCTTCCTTTCCATATAACGCAAATACGGGTTAGCTCCATCAAAAAGTCCTCCACGAAGGCAAATTTCTCCCAATACTCGACCAAGGAGTTCCCTTGTCTTCTGGATTGGGTTCAAAATTACACGGCTACGGAGTTGAATATTAGTAGTCGTAAGCCCATAAAATTTTGTATTTTGCCATGTAAAAAGATGTGCCACTTTTAGGTTGTGTAAAAAAGTGTATACCTTACAATTCAAAATGTTTTCAACGTCTATGAAATAAAATAATTAAAAATAATAAATATTTATTAAAACTTATTCTTTGCTCAGAGTTATTTTTGGATAAATAAATTTTTAATAGCGTGGAAAAATAGTGTGCATGTACAGATGTAAAATACCAGTCAACATGTTTCAAGCCCTTCAAAAATAGGCGTCCATTTTCAAAACTTGAAAGAATCAAGAATGTTGAAAATGGCGCCTATTTTTGAAGCACTTGAATCATGTCGACTGTTATTTCATATTTGTATATTTTTGAAACGAATAAAGTTTTCAATCAAATAAAATCTTACAGCTTCAACTTTTTGAAATTATTTACTTAAAAGTTTATTAGTTTAATTCGAAAAAAATCGGTTGAATGTTGAACCATAAAACGCTCATTTAAACCATAATGTGGCTTGAGGAGATTATCAAGTTGCACAACATTCTCAACTTGGATAAGGTTTGAAATTGAACCATATTTTCTTTCAAACTGAACTATAGAATCATGTAAAAATGTTAAGAAGGGTGATAATGTGGTTCAGATTGAAATCAGATTAAGGATCCAGCAAATGTTGAGGATTATATGGTTCAACAGGTTCCATTCGACAAATTAAGAGCATTCATTAAAGTGTTGAATTAAAATTATGTTATTAGAAATGTACTAAGACATTTCAAGAACTGTACAATAACATTTACAAGAAAAAATATTGCGAAATGTACACGACATCATTATCTGAATCTAATATAAAACCGTGACAATTTAGACGCCGAATGCATAATGTTAATATCTCATAGAAAAGAACTTATTAAAATTTATATTATGATGTTAAAACCTAGTCACGTCAAAGATTTCAAGTAAGAAAATCGCATTTTTCTAGCTAGAATCAAATATAATTTTTAAATATTCTTGCATAAACTAGAATCAAAATATTCTTCTGTAGAAACAAATATTCAGGTATAAAAGCAAAGATGTTTATAAATTATCGATCAATAATGAAAACCAAAGTATAAAAGTAAATATTCACTTTAAATCCTCTAACGTAATACATGAAAATAAAAATGCTTACGGTCCATTTTCGTTGTTACGCTAAATTTCCACACAATTCTTGGCAATTATATTAATATTCTTGGCATAAGTTATCTTAAAATAATAAATAAATTATTATAAAAAGCTTTTGGTAAATTTATTTAATTTAAAACATGCAACTCCCTAAAAAGTGAAAGACAATAATAAAACTGTTAGAAAACAACGTTTGTTTTCTTTCATTGATTGATTGACTTGCAATTAGTTTTTGAATTATGAACATTTGATGATTGATTATAAAAGCAATACAATTAAAAAATATATTCGCGATCATCAGTGACGAAAGTTAATACCCGAGTGCTTTGTACACAAAGAAAATTATATCAGTAATCAGACGTGTAAAAACCAATCAAGATCATTTTTTTTTTTATTATTTTACTCAGCCAGCTTATAACTCATGCAAAGTTATCATGCATATTAGCTGCATTACTAAGTTTGATGAAAAAGGAAAGTAAATAGTTATATCAGCAGAAAACTTCATTAATTGTAGCGATGTTGGAGTTGCATGATTTGTTGCTGTTGTATTGGATGTTAGTGATGTTTTGTTTGGTTACTAGGCTTATTGCTTATTGGTGTTTGGTTTGGTTATTAAGCTTACGTGCTTATTATTATTTGGCTGTTAGTGACGGTTTGAGATTCATCCTTAATAATGATCCGAAGACAATACTGGCGAACTACATTACTACAAATCAGGTTCACCAAAAATTTAGGAGCACGAACCTATGACTATCGCAATCTGGAACTAATAGAGTTTTTAACAAATCTGTCCACAAAATCCTTATTGTTCGGAAATTTAATTTCACAAGCATGATTAAATTATGACATAATTTGTACAAAAAAAATTTTTTTTGACCAACAATTTAGGAGCTTGGTTGTAGGTTCATGCTCCAAAGTCGCTGAAGTTTGTCAAAAAATCCAAAGTAATAGCTTACTAACGCTTTATTAAATAAGGATCAGTAAATGAAAGTATTCCTTTTCAAGAATTTCCCTGCTGTAAGTAAACGCATCAATCGTATTTAGTTTATTAAGTTGTACCCCTAACGACACCCCTTAAAGTACTCTTAATGTACCTTTAATACGCCTCTTCTTATTAAGTGATATTTAGTTTATAACACCATTATATACCTTACCTAGATTACTCAATACAGATTACGTGCTGATGATTTGAACATTAAATTAACTATTGACTAAGCTCTACATTAAGACTTCATAGAAAAGTTATAAACATTTTGGGGGGCCTCCCTGGCCGAGCTGTATCGCCCGCCAAATTCTGTGTAAAACGTGGAGGTAGCGGGTTTGAATCCCGCTGTCACCCTGGATGCATCTTCGTGCTGTTCTTCCCTGTATTGTGCTATCTGTACTTCTATTTGACAAAGGTTTATAAGCCTAAAATTGACCACACAAGCCTGCAAATGTATGTAATTCCAATAAACCAATAAACATTTTGTCAATGACATAACGTAATCTAATTTTTTTTCCAATTATTATGAGTTATTAATATTATTCGTGAATAAATATTAGATAGACTTATAAGTGTTTATTAGAGAAGCATATCAAAAAGAGAAAATTAAAGTGAAGAATTTTTCACAAAAAGCTTATATATTAACAACTAGGAACTTTTAAAATTATATTTATGTCATAATTTACTATAGTAAATCTCTGACTATAGCTAAAAACTGGGCTTAGTTACATACGATCAACTTCGTGTTGCTTCGTGTTTACCAGAAACTAATAAATTTCGTGAAATATTTGTCAAAGAACATCCCGCGCTTTGCAAATGTTGCCGTCATTTTCCAAAACGCCGGACTAATAGGAAAAGTATGCAGAATTTTTTATTTAGCCTGATATTTTTATGAGTTTTACAATCAGTCCGTGAGCCTTTAGGCTAATTAGTAAGTACGAGAAATACTGCTCAATCAGACTGAATTTGCGTTGTTTATCTTAATAAAACCATTTTATTGATATTTTAATGTGTAATAAAGTTTTAAAGCAATCTAAATAAATGTTGGCCGCATGATAAGATTTTCATATTTATTTTATTTATTTATCTTGATTTATGTCAATAATGTAGTGATATAGCCCCCTCCAGAATTTCGAAACATTGAGGTAGTGGGTTCGAATCTCATCCTGAACATTGATGCATTTTTGTGCTTTCTTTTTCCGATGTATGCTATCTGTTCTGTGTCATGCATTGTCATTGATTTATAAGCCCTTATATTGTATTGAGCACACTACCTTAAACATACATGTTAAATAATTAAACTACATTGCTACCGAACAATATTTATTTTTACGGTGGTTTAAAAGTTGTAACAACGGTTGTTAAATAACAAACAATTACAAAATGTTGTTTAATCTTTATTTTGTAAACATACATTTCAAGAGCTCGATTTACCCGAACTATTCGGAATTTTAGCAGATTGTTTAAATTTTTTTAAAAAAGCTTCTGTTTATTTTATTTTATTTTATAATTTCTTGTTGTTGTATGTAGCTGTAGTTCATTTACGTCGCACTAGAGCTGCACAATGGGCAGCTGGTGACGGTCTGGGAAACATCCCTGAGGATGATCCGAAGACATACCGTCACAATCCTCTGCAGAGGTGATGGCACCCCCGATTCGGTAGCCCGACGACCTACACGCGAAGTCGAGCACTTTACAGTAGAACAGTTTTAACGAGGACTAATACCGCACACCCTCGGTCCCTACGCAGACTGATCCAAGTGGTCACCCACCCGCACACTTACCTTTATGATCTCTATTATTCACAGAAAGCAATAAATCAGGCTGATTGAGCAATGATACTCTAAATAATTTGAGAGCGAGTGGCTTCATTGTAATCTGATTTTTCAATTAGCCTGTGATACAGTCGCAATGACTCATGGGATAGAGAGCTCGCCACGCATTGAGATGACCCAGGCTCAAATCGTAGCGATAACTGTCCTTTATAAATTCTGCTCTTGGATCGCACCTATCATGGTGATGACTTAAAATATCCGCAAATAAGTTAATATCTCCTTGCAGCGTCGCTCTAACCATAGGAAATTTTCGAGGTTTTCCTAGTCATGTAACTTAAATGTGGGTTAGGTTCTTTCAGAAAGAGTTCCACGAAAACTAGTTTGTCCCAATGCTAGAATTAAGATCTCTTTTGCCTCTGGGTTGAACTCGAAATTACAAGGCTACGGAGTTATTGAAAATTAATCGTAAACCGACAAATGGGTCGGTTGAGCAACGCTGATTATAAAATAAAATAAATTTGTTTCACCTCGTGTCCATTAATAATTAGTTATAAGACATTAATTAAAAGTTAATTAGTGGCAAAAAGCTAATAAAATAATTAATTCAAAAAAGGGATATATGAATCCATTAAGATCGATTATTTTATTCTTCCTTACTGCTTAAGACAAGATCCTTGAGATAAGAATCATGCAAACCAAAATTCTGAGTCAGATACTAATTGTTCCATGCGTTAGAAATGATGAATGTGTTGATAAAAATAAATCGTTTAACTCAGAGTCAAACCCAATGTTAGATACTAACTCTGATATGTCATCTCGAATAATATCGAATGAGATTAAATAGCTGAAGTAAAAATAGCACCTAAGTTTAAACAAAGCCTATTTTCACGATACGATTTCAGTTCTAGGTATAGGTTTTTGTCACGTTAATTGATTGTAAATGAACACGGAAGTTTTTGGTATTAATTTTATGAAGGCAAATAGAGAAATGACCGAAATCAAGAGAATGTCCACTTTCACTTGTGAATGTCAACAATCACATAGTCACTTTGGTGGATGTCCGAAATATTTGTTATATCCGGTTTGATATTAATTTATTCGTTGATATCATTATAATTATTCGATATTTTAATATCTGCTGAGGATTGATTGGGATAAACATCAGTGCTCGGAGAACCGGTTAATTGCATACTGGGAAGTGGCACTTGGCCTTAAAAAAACATTGATGTAGGGCATACCGGGCAAATGTATAACCAGCAGTGGCACTTAACTAGACCTAGTACCATTTCCATAGTCCATTTAATTAACTTACATTAAAGTATATGCTGAAGTCGAGCTCTCAAAATGCCCGGAGCTGAAACAAACATTTCCGACTTCAAAACTCTCTCTGGTTTAAGACCATTCCTAAGAACGGCCCAGTGGTGTACATAGATTTAAGCTGTGTCACCCCATGCAATATTTATAAGTGTCCCTCATTTCAGACTTAACACAAATGATGTAAAATTATAATATGAAGAAAAAACACTTCAGTAAAGAAACTTCCGGGTATTTAGAATTATTATTAATTCGGGTTAATTTTATATTCCAACTTAAGATAATGAAAATCATAATTGCAATAAAAAGACAGAATTCAGAAAAGGTACTGCAATACCCTTACCACTTTAAAAGGAAATTTATCTTGCGAGAAAGTAACTCACTATCTTACAATAATAAAGTTCTAAATTTAGTTAAAGGCTGTTAATATTTGTGATGATCTGATAGTAAGCTTTACAATTAAATCAAGAATCATCTAAAAATGTTTAAATAATTTTTATTTCAAATTTTGTGTTCTTGATTTCTATGAACAGTTTTCTTGTGCAGATTGTCTTAATAACAATATGGCGACTGAGTTCAAAGCCTAGATCTTAGGTTAATATCTTGAGTGTTATTAAAATAGCAAATATAATTTCCTAATTCTCCAATGCTGAAAAACTTTTAAATTTTAATAACTATTAAAAATTTTTATTATACATAAACTATCCATCCAGAGCCTCAGAAATACGAGCGTTAGGCAAAGGCCACAGCATCCTTAAGAATCTTTCTAAAATGGATCAAGTATTCCGCAATTATTCAAAATAATCCTGATTTTTTTTAAAATAATAAATGTTTAAAAAAACCTTATTTGCAGGATTAAAAAATTTTGATAATCAGAATAACTAAATCAAACAATATATGAGAGTTATTAAACGATATTTATTAAGTCTTTGCACTATGCAAATGGAATGTATCAAGATCGTTTGCTGAAAAGATTTTGATTAATTTTTTACCTGCAAATAACTTGGCAACATGCCGATCAAAGAAAAAAGTTGAATGAAAGGGAAATTTGGGTCTAGGTAGATAATTAGTCGCCTTGGTAAACTTTCACTACTACGCTGGATGTTTTTAAACACGCTGACCCTGACAGACGAATATAAACTACGCAGGTAGCAGAAGAAAATGATTTCGATTCAATTTTGAATCGTTTTGATTTGTTTTTTTTTCCTCCTTCATCTCTGACAAAGTTCTAAGCTCTTCCTTGTTCTAAGTTCTTCCGAGCTTGATTTTTCGCTCTAAATTTATTAATTTTTATTTTGTTCTTTTTTATTTCGAAAGAAAGATAAAGATAAATAAAAACAAACAAAATTAAAGTATTGATTCAATTTTGAATCGTTTTTATAAATTTTTTCCCCTTCATCTTTGGCAAAGTTTCTAAGCTCTTCGGGGCTTGATTTTTCGCTCAGAATTTATAAATTTATATTTTGTTCTTTCTTATTTTAAAATAAAGATAAACAAAAACAAACGATATTAAAGTATGGAATCAATTTTTAATCGTTTTGATTTCTTTTTTCTTTCATTTTTTCCCCTTTATCTCTGGCAAAGTTTCTAAGCTCTTCGGAGCTATATTTCTCTCTCTAAATTTAAAAAAATTCTATTTTGTTCTTTTTTATTTTAAAATAAAGATAAATAAAAACAAACAATATTAAATTATCGATTCAATTCTGAATCGTTTTCATAAATTTTTTTTCTTTCATTTTTTTCCCCATCATCTCTGGTTTGTCGGAGCTTGATTTTTCGCTCTAAATTTATAAATTTGTGTTTTTCTTTTTGTTTTAAAATAAAGATAAATAAAAACAAACAATATTAAAGCATCAAGCAATATAAAAATAAATTTTATATAGTACGCTGGTTTTAACTATGCTTTATTCTATCAGATTACTTTTAAAGTATTCACAGCGAAATCACATAATTTGAGAAATTTTCAATTCTACTAAAAGTACAAAAATGCGTACATTGCATAATATTTTAACCTTATATAACTTAAATCAGCCTTACCTAAAAATATTTAACAAATCAATAAATCATAGACTACATATTAACTAACGGTTATTTTTTTATAATTTTTTTTATTCATGTTCAAAAAAGTAACGTGACTTAAGGAAAATGCTTTAAATTTTATTTCGTTTTGATTAAGTCGCTTTCGTGTCTGAATGAACAACGGAATCTTACGATCGTAATTTCTACCATTTTCTTAATAGCTTAGAATTCTCAAATTTTAACCATATTGCACCATGTAGCCCCAACTGTTTCCTGGCCGATACAATCAGAATTTATCTTCATGTTATAGGAATATCAAATTTACGAATAATCAAAATTCCTACCACTTAAAGATTAGCTAGTACGCTAAAATTTGAACCGAAGATCTCAGAATGACATTTCACGTTACAAACATTTTCTAATCACTAAAAACAGAATGTATCGTCATATTATCACCAATTCGAATTTATCGTTCATCAAAATTTCGACTAGACAAAGGGCTCAGACGTGAAGAATTTTCGGAGTTAATCGAAACTTATTGCAAAAGTTCTGCACCATATACGTTTTTCGTTTTTTTCGTCTTTCAAAAACAGAATAATTTTCTCCTTTTGAATCCACTTAAAAAAAACTATTTTAGTGTTTTAAGTTTTTATTTTATTATTAGTTCAAATACAAAAGATATTGTTTATCATACATAAAATGTTTATTATAAATAAAATATTTCTTCATAAACTAGTTTAATTTTAATTTCTAACATAAATAAGATCACACAGCCACATAAAAGAGAGGGGCGTTCATACAAACTGCTCAGTTGGTTTGTTCAATAGAAATTATTATTCAAAAAGTATTTTGAAAAATAAATGCAAGTCTTCTTATTTGTTTGCGTGTACTCGTTTCTTATTAAATGCTATTTGGCATTCCACTATTTCAATCTGTTAGCTATTAAAACGTTTTTTTTTTCATACTAGCTCTGGCTATATGTATATATTAACAGTTAGCCTAACTTTTATTTTAATGTGATAATAACAATATGCATACGATACGATATGAAAACGATAACGACATGAAAACGATATAGATATTTTGATATGATATCAATTTTGATATAATGATAACAAAGCTTTTTTGATAAACAAAAAATATTAATTAAACACGTTATGAATATTATGTGAATACTATGTAAAATAATTATAACTGCGCAACATTACGAAAAAATGTTAATTAGAACTGAGTAGTATAGTATAGTTATTATTAACAATTGAAAAATAAATATAATTATCAATAATAATACATTAATAATAAAATACCAATAATAATAACTCTAAAATGTTTAGTTCTTGTTCCAAACACTTTTTTAATAACTTAATAAAAATGAATGAAGATGTAGCCATTAAATCTACTAAAGAAAAAAACAATTGCTAAATTGACAACAATTTGCAACTGACGGTGCTTTACAAAAACCTAAAGGGAACATACAATCAAAAGACATCTTGATTTTCTTTAATTGCAAAAGTGGCTTCGTAGATAATAAAATAAATATTGAATAAAAACAATTATAGGTTTCTGTATAAACGTTATTATTATCATTCTTTTTTCTTCTTCAATTTTTTGACTTATTATTGTTTTACAATAAATACTTCAGAAATATACCATGACTAAAAGAAGTGCTTTTCTTTGAAACATTGCATTGTTCAAAAACATGATTATTAATTTCTTAAAAAAGATAACATGCAACTTTTCGTCGAAAAATATTTACACGTATTTCTTGAGATACAAACTAGTTTCATTTTAACGAGCTATTTTTAAATTAACTTTAAAACGGTGTACGAAATTAGACAAAACATACATGAAAAATGTAGACTCAAACAAATTGTGGACGGAAGAAACTATCTTCAAATAGAACAATCGTAAACGCTTCCAATTATGTCCAAAACATACGCAAAATTTTTTTCTTATTAGTAATGAAAAAATTATCGCACGTATAAAATTTTAAAGACTATGACCCCCATCCTTAAAAAAACATTTACAGATACATCGCATTGATCTACCAGTCATTGATCTATCAGTGTTCCATACATTTTTATTGACTTCTATTGATCATATTTTTGCACGGTTAAGAGCCTTCTTTTTTTTAAAGTCGGCGAATCAGGCAGATTTGGATACTTGATATTTTTTATTTTCTTTAAAATTTCTGAATATGCTCTTGGTTGAGAACTATTAAACACGTGCCTTCATTCTTTCAACAAAAAGAAAAAATTTCGTAGTTTTTTTGGAGGGTTAAAACTGAAGATCTACTAGAATTTTGAGAAAAACACATCAATTTACAAGTGGCAATACTTTTTGTAAAACCAGAGAATCACGGTACTGACCGTTATTTTCTACTACGTTATTCTTTTCTATTTTCTACTACGCTCACATTAACTATTAAGACGCAAATATTTTCAGTGAAAATTTGCATGAATGCAATTACTCAGGTACGAGTCTCAAACTTTAGGACCATTTTATAAAAGTTGAATCAATAACAATTGGTCTGTTGATTAGCAAGGCAGTCAATGACCTTAAAAGTTGAGGAAAATTTCAGTTTTTTGAAAATTTAAGGTCAATTTTAAAGTTATACCAAATGTGTACCTCACAAATGTTTATTTTTTTTTTTAGATACTGCTCATTGATATGCATTCACAGAAATGTATAGCTCTGTGGTTCACTGTTAGTGCTAGTAGATTTTGAAGGCCGAAGTCTAAGAAACTAGCCTTTTTTCGGAACCTCGGTCCTTTTGACCTTCGATGTAAAAAGTCTACTGAAAGTATTTATCTCTTAACAGTTAATGCGAACGTAGTAGAACATAAAATAGTGGTCTATGTCGTGACTTACTCACTTCCCAAGAAGTATTGCCGCTAGTAAATGGAAGTGTTTTTCTCAAAATTTAACAGGATCTGAAAGGTTGACCTCTTAAAACTTCGAGGGGAAAAAATTTCTTTTTTTAAAAAAAATAAATAAATAAATATTCAGTTCCAATAGTTTTTCACTGAAAATTTGAATAGAATCAAAAATATCACCGCTTAAAAAACTGGCTCTTAACCTCGTGTGACCCGCTCTTTAATTCATGACAGAAAGCGATTTTTACTTAGAAATATATAATTTGGCTCATAAGTGCAATATTTATTTCAATTGACTAAACTTAATTATTTTTTCTTATTTATTTTTAGTGACTGCTTAAAATAATAAATTTTTATTTTTGGAATTCTTTAAAAATTATAAAATGTATAGAAATACACTATATTATGTATAGAAATAATTAGAACAATAAATAAGTAACAATATGATTATATATATAAATGATGTAAACTGTTACTTATTTATTGTTTCTTCATTTTGATCATAGTACTAAATGCACCAGGCTCAAAAAATAATAACAAAATTATATCCGATAAAATTTTTCAAAAGATTATTTATTTTTCAAAAGACTTAATAATTTTGGATTTAGTGATCGAATTTGTCAACTACTAAGATGAAATATTAACGTTTCGAAGACTTAAACTGAAGTATTCTATTTTTACAGCAGATAATATTTCAAGTTACAAAATCAAACACAAAACAAATTTTCTAAAATTGTACAAATCTTTTTTTCTTCTTCTCTTCTTTTTATTTGCTTTTTTTTAATTTGGATTTTTGGTTATTAAAATATATTGTATTATAGTCGCCATTTCGGAAATAGAATTTCAACAATTTAGGCAGGACAGCAATGAAAAGTTTCCTCATAAGTTGGAGGGTATGTATATACAATATGCGATCAAATATACAATAATTATATATGACCTTACTTTAAATCTGTTATAATGGATTTCAACTTTCTAAATAATTGTACCGTATAGATTAATTGCAAATACACAGAGTCTCTTATGACTAGTTTTTAATACACCTAAACTAAACTCAGTGGCGCGACAGCCCATAGAGGGCCAAGGCCAACTGTGCCCATCTCAGTTTTCTTGACCTTGGGCTCTGGGGTGCTGGAGCAAATGTTCCGGTCAGGTGGTCAGCCGAACGTGGAATCCCCAGTGTTTAGTTCCCAAGCATGCTTGGTACTCATTTATCGACCCGCTGAAGGAATGAAAGGCTGAGTCAACCTTGCCCGGCCCGAGGATAGAACCAGGAGTCTGTGGCACGACAGCGCGAATCGCTACCGCTCAGCCATCGGGCGTCTTTTAATACACCTAGGATATTTTAAATTAGTCACTTAAATCACATGATCATACATTTAAAAATAATTCAAATAATTCTTTCAAAATTCAATAAACAAGAAAAAAACAACCTTACGTCTCATAAAATCGCACTATATAGTATAATCTTAAATGCATCACATCTGTTAGTTGTAATTTCATGTGAAATACCTAATTTGAATAATTAAATGGTTAAAAATCTTTAAAATAAATATAAAAAATAATAAAACATCTTATATTTTGCAAAATTATATCACACAAAACAATTCAGAAGGCATGACTTATTTAAAATATCTAAAATATGAATAACTCACCTAAAAAATTTCAAATAAATTTTGAAAAAGAGTATAAACAATAAATAAGTAATGATTTTCTTTTTATACAAAATTGCACTATGCACGAAACTTTGTAATTTGCCCTTTGCACAAAAGTTAGTACTTCGTACATTTTGTACTTAGCACAAAATTGTGCAAACTCACACTTAGTGTCTCTTTTTAGGTATTCATTTAGAATACGCAAATCCTAAGTAAATGATTAAACAGATGAAATTTATTCAAATAAATTTTAACAATCAAATAAATAAACAAAAAGGATTTTTCTTTAAAACAGCTATCAAAGAAAATACGAAACAGAAAAAAAAAGCAGGCTTAAGAGTCAGAATTTTTTTACCATTAGAAGTATATATATTTATAGATGAAGGATAACAATAAAACTGTAAATAAACGAATAAATTAATATCAAATCGGATATAACAAATACTTCGGACATTCACCAAAGCGACTATGTGATTGTTGACATTCACCAGCAAAAGTCAACATTCTCCCGGTAACATATACACATATACATTCTCGGTAACCTATACACATTAAAAATGTAAAGAAAACATGGGGGGGAAAATACAAAGATTTTTTTAAAAGAGAAAAAGAAAAAAGTTTTCAACTTTTTTGTCTATATTGTGCTATGTATATATAATATAGTTATTAAATAGTATCCTGTAATAATACATAATATCTTACAGTCATGTAATTAATTGATAATATACAGTATTTTTTTCATTTCGTAAGCAAATTAACTTAACAAAAATACAATAAATAACTAAATGAAAATAACTTAATAAAAATAAATGAACAAAAAATAACTAAGAACAAAACTTATTCTTTGACAAGCTTAGTATTATATACACGAGACAAAAGTTTGTAAATATACCAGAAAAAAATGAAATACATATACTGTTTGTATTTAGAAACTTTGCATCTCATTTTACATTATCTCACATACTTCATGATAAAATTTGTTTTTATAGTTTATCATTATTAAATATAAATTGGTTCATAGTGTATGATCAAGCAGAATGGATTTTATGGCTTTTATGTTTAAAAAAAAATCGCAGCAACTGACCATAAACATTTATTATAAGTTGTTAAACAAAAGAGTTGTCACGACCTGGAAAAAAATATTTAGTGGAAGTAAAATTGAAAAAAATATAGATTTGTAAAATTATTCGTATACATAAATATATTCGTATGCATAAATGTATTCGTATATAAAACATCCAATTTAATAGAAATATTCATATTGATGCAAATCATTATTAAGCTTTCGTCAGGCTTATTATCAAATTTTTTGACATTTTTCATTTATTTATTTTCCGTCAGAAAATTTTAGTTTTTACAAGATATTTTCAATTCTTGAAGAAAAACAAAATAATAGCAGATGTATCATTGATTTTTATGAAACTTTTTTAGTTGTTACTTTAATTTGTTTCAAAAATTATGTTTTATGTAAGTAAATTTCTGAGATAATTAAATATATATAGAACTGATAATAAATATATGTATAATAAATATATGTATTCCCGGACAAAGAAGAAAAAAACAATTAAAAAAATAATTTCCTCTGCATTGTTCGGAGAAAGTTTACAACATCCATGACTACCAAGTTTTTTCTTAAACAGTTATGATATATATATATATATATATATATATAGGGTTGTTCCATAAATAATGAGAGATGAATAGTTTATAATTGAAAGTAGTAAGAACTTATTTTACACCTCCACAAAAATCAGCTATGAAGGATGGTGGCTTTAGGTAACGAGGATAGAATTATGTATTTTAAACTTTTTAACTGAAACTTAATTTAACTGGTAAATTTAAAGTTCTCCAAATACAAAATGGTAAAGAATAAGTTTAACTATTAATGAGAAAAAAAAATCTTCCTCAAAAAGTTTACATACTCTCGTTAATTGATTAATAAATCGCTATCTATGAGTGAGGCTAATTATCGTATATGTGTATTACAAGTCATGTGTGTGCAAAAGCATGCAAACTAGATGAACATGTGTGACTATTATCGAATATGTATTCGCATTAACAATCAAACATTGTACGTGCATGTGCAAGCAAACTAGATAAACATGCGACTAAATCACCGTATCTGAGTACACATAAACTATCAAAACAATGTGTTTGTGTTAATATGCAAAACAAGATTAAACATGTGACTAATTACCGTAAATTCCTGCTCCATTTTTTGGCAAAAGGCCCATCTTTTCCAAGGGGCTATAAGGAGGAGATATATGAGAGGGGGAGGCACAAGCCTCCATTCCCCCGTTATTCCCTCCAACATCCCCTTTCAGGGATGCGGGGGAGGACATCAGTTGCTCTTGCTCTTCTTCATCATCTAGACTGGACATCCTCCAATCGGGGTGCAATTTATTGGGTGCCCTGTCGATGACCAGAGCAGCGGCTGCGGGGGGCAACCCAAAACACGGGGACACACAACCACTGTCACCGGGGGAGCCGTGTGCGGACCGGGGACTCCACAGGTTAGAGTGCAATTGTCTGGCGAGAGCTTCAGCTCTCAGGCGGCAGCTAGCCAGATTCAGGCTACACGACATAGCCCAATGCTCTCTGAAACCCGGCACGGGCATGAGAATTAAGCTATAATTAGAGTCTCATGATAACTCTTCTTTTGCCGCCTTCAAGGCTGACAAAAAGGAAGAGCGAGCAGCATCATTCCTCGAGGGTACCGGTGCGACTTTGTTTACACGTGCCGGCGATCTCTTCGTCGCAGATACGGCATCGTGATCTATCGGTGCGGTTCTCCTGTCCTAGCCATGTGGGTGACCGTCAAATGTCCTTGGATGGTAGGGCAGCGCCCTCTCTCGGACTGCGCGAAAGGTTCTTCTTTGGTGGCAGTGGAATCGAATAAAGGCGGGCGAATCAATTCCATTATTAAAGTATGGGAATAATTCATATCGTTGATAAACGGTTTTACACAAATTGATAATAAATGAAAAGGCAAAATATCCTTTATTGTTTGATCAATTATTATCTAATATGAGGGACTGCACCAATCAATAACTCACAAATGGGCAAACGAATTGCTATGAGACAATAATTTAAATACTTTGCAAGGATTTTTTTTAAATTTTTTTTTTTTAATAAATAGTTTGAATTTGCTGTTCTTAAAAGGTGTTCTGTGGAACCCTTGGGAACCATGGAAGGGTCATTTTTATTCTTTTTCTAACCTGTAATTATAGTTGTATCCAATCAATAATATCCAAATATTTAGTTCATATTTTGGTTACTTGTTTAAAATTAAATAAAGAGCCAATAATAAAAGAAATAACAATTCCTTTTTTTTTTTAAATATTTTTCTTCAATAACAATGTATTTTAGTAACTATGAATTATCTAAAAACAACCAAATTCAAGAACAGAGAGCTAGCTACGTTTCTCTGATAACCATTTTTGACGTTTATAACAATTCTTTTTTTAAAACTATTATTTAGCTTATTTTAATTCGTTCTTATGCTTACAACAAGAGCATCAAATTTAGACGTCATTTCAGAGTGAATTTAACAGTGCGGCATAATTTTAAGCCGTAATAATGAGGTATAATCATAATTTTAATTCATAGAAAGATGGCAATATTTTTTTTAACAATAAATATCTTTCTTTCGGTGGTATATTCATAGCTGGTGCTAATAAACTTTACTGATAAAGTCAGGGTTTTGCAAAAAGGAGCTTGCTCGTTTAAAAAAAAAAATTTCAATAACAATGTATTTCATTAACTATGAAAAATAATGCAATATCTAAATAAAAATATTGAAAAAAATTCAGGAATAAAGAGCTATGTTTCTCTGATGACAATTTTTATATCAGTTCTTCTGCGAAAACAGCTTATTTTAATTTGTTCGCCACCTCGCCAAATGCGATAAAATCGTAAATTTGACGAATATAATTGCGTTTTGGCGCATGATTTTTTCCACTGGAAAGAAAAATATATATTTAACTCGATCCTCAAAATTACGACAAAATGAATTTTTCTAAACAAATCAGTATTTTTTATTCGATTACAGTAATTTTCGATAAATGCACTGCATAACCAATTAGAATTGGCTCCAAATAATATAAGCCTGAAGCAAACTACCTTAAAATAATTTTCTATGGGAAAAAAATTTATCATGAAAAATTGTTAAGATTTGTATTTGGCTTTTAATATTTGGCAATTAAGACTTTTGATATTTGGCTAATTTACTGGCTAATAATTTGAAATCCTTAGTGCGGGCCCTGATTTATTCATTTAAAAAGTCGTCGCCAAAGACAGCAATCGAGACTAGTGTCACGCCATTCTTAATTATTTCAACAGTGCTTTCACACCAAGGCATTTTAATCAAAAATTATTTGCCGGCTTTAATTCCTGTACGTCTTATGAATACTAAATTTTCAATTTACAACCATAACGCTCGAACGGGATTTATTTTATGGTCTCCATTCTGAAGAAAGAATTCTGTTCTAGAATTCTTCATCGAGTTCATATTCTTCTCTCGTTCTTGGCAGTTTTGAATATAATGGGAAAGGTGACATGTCTTATGACAAAACAGCAAAAATTTGCAGACGCTCAGGCCATAAACATACTTATGTCGTTCATTACTTACGCCGTCGCTTCTTTATTTATGGACTAAACACTTGGTTGGATTGGCGAAAGGTTGAAACATTTTTGAAATCAGTAGTGAGTGGATGAAATAATTTAAACTGTGAACAATTGTTCCTTACTTTATTCATCTCCATTTCTTTTTTTCGTTTTTAGAAATACTGCCTTTCTCTTTTTATTTTAACTTTATAAAAAGTTTCATGTTTCTTTTTTTTATTTTATTATTAGTTTAATCAAGAGCTGCAGTAGTTTAAACATTCGACTCCAAATCCATACGCTTTTGAAAGTCGCCCCATCAAAATTTTCCCCGAATACTAGGAAAATATTTATCTTATTACTAAATAAAATCTTAGTTAAACTCAATTTATTAAACACGGTTCCCTGCTTTAGTCATTTGTCCCGCAGTGGACTGATCATTAAGACACGGTTCCCAGCTGATCACCGAAGTCAAGCATCATTGACTGCGGTCAGAGTGCGGGTGGGTGACCACTTGAATCAGTCTGCGTAGGGACCGAGGGTGTGCGGTATCCATCCGTCCTCGTTAAAGTGTTCTACCGTAAAGAGCTCTACTTCGCAAGTAGGTCGTCGGGCTACCAAAACAAGGGAGCCACTACCTCTGCAGAGGATCAAAATTGTGATGGCATGTCTTCGGATCATAATGAGTAATACTTCCCAGATCGTCGCCAATAGCCCATTGTGCAGCTCTAGTGCGACGTAAATGAATTACAACAACAACTTTATTCATTTCTTTCTTTCTTTCTTTCTCTTTAATATGCTTATTACCTATATTTATTACACTTGATTTGTACTTTATTAATTAAACAATAATGAGTTTAAACGAACTAATTACTCCACTGTACTAATGTTGACACATAATTGTGTGGTTAAAGAGGACAAGTGAATAGTAATAGAGTTTTTTTGTGCTAGTAAATTTAAGTTAATGCTAGCAGAGGTTTCCTACCATATTTTAAAGTTCAGAGGCCTTGTTATACATATTTTCGATGGGATATATTTTCTTTACAAATAAACATTCATTGGTGGCCAAAATTCATAAAATGGAGTTTTCGTTTACACAACGTGTAGGAAAAAATTCAGTTAAAATTACCGTACTGTAGTCACCCTTCAGTCATTTAACATAAATGCGTTTGACATTTCTGGTAAGCAAAAAAAGAAACCACACAATTTTGGTTAATAAAAACCAAAATATTTAAACCCTTCATTTGTAATTTTCCCGTTCAGATCTTAACGGTTCACTAGAAATTTTAGTAATCAAAATTATAGTTCTTATGACCACACATTTAGCATTTAGTAAAAAATACGAAACTGAAAAGGTGCCGGGACAGCCTGGATATTAGGGCACTGGGTTCATGTCCAAGAGGTCGCGGGTTCAATCTCGCCGCCCGCAGACTTCCCCCTTGTAGTAAATGGTGACTGATGCACGTTAAATCTGTCGGGTCACAAAGTCCTCCCTGTCCCTATAACAAATCATACCTCTGGGGGTACAGATCCGGGAGTTCCTTTGTCTTCTGGATTGGGTTCAAAATTACAAGACTACAGAGTTTAACATTAGAAGTCGTAAACCCAAAATTGGGTCGGCTGTTCAACGACGGTTATAAACTAAAATGAAAAACTGAAAAGAAAATTTAACCGAATAAATGATTTTTATGCCATGGCATAGTTTTTAGGCTAAGTTTCCCAACCTTTTTTATTAACTCACCATTCACATAGCAAGTCAAAAAAATTTTTAACTCCCCCTATGCAAAAATTTCTTTTAAAAGAGTTTATTAAAGAATTTTTAAAAAAAGGGAAAAAAAAGAAATTAAAGAAAAATAAAACTAAACATTTTGATATCATGCTCTTTTAATCAGATAATTATTTTATTGAAAATTTCTACGAACCAATGAATTTATATTTTTACTTTTATTTAGTCATTTTTTCTAAGTAGCTCCCACGTAAAAATTTTAGTATTTTGCATGTAAATGAACTCAATACATCACCTTTCAGCTTTAATTAAGTAATCAACTAAATATTATCAATTTAAATATTGAACTACATATTTTTTTATAGATCTTGAGAAAATGATGAATATTATAGGGCAAAACTGTGACCTTTCAATGTTTCAGTCACGTACAGGCATCTAGGTCAGACATATTTAACAATCAATTCAGGCAGTTTTAATTTATAATTTAACTGTAGGAAAATTGATATTTATAGGAAGGAAGAAAAGGGTGCGAAGAAAGTTTTAACCTTAATTCTCTTTAAAGTATGACATTTTGTTTAGTTATTTATTTTATTATTTTTTTAAAATATATATGTACATATATTAATTAAATAAAAGAGTGTATAAAACTTATTAAGGTGAAATTGTGCGCCATGTTTATTTGAAAGAAGAATATAATTGATTTTATAACCGGCAATGAACCGCCGACTCTATTTTGGGTTTACGACTACCTATGTCTAATTCCGTAGTCTTGTAATTTCGAACCCTATGCAGAAGACAAAGGAACTCCTGGATAAAGTATTGGGAGAAGTTTGCCTCCGTGGAGGACTTTTTTTGGCGCAACTCACCCGCATTTGCGTTACATGGAGAGGAAAACCACGAAAACCTCCCACTGATGGCAAGAGGACCCCTAACCCAAGATCCAGCTACCACTGAGGATATTTTACGTCAGCAATGTGGTCGGGGCGAGCCGGGTGCGGAACTCGTATCGACCAACCAGTGCTGGGATTCGAACCCAGTTCACCTCATTGGAAGGCGAAAGCTTTATCCCCTGAGCCATGCGTTTTAATATAACTGATTTTAATTTCATAAGAATATCACAGGACTCTTTAAGATAACTTGTCAACAATCACCCTCAGCCAGTCGCGTAACATTTTCTACCACTTTAAATATTCAATAAAAATCCCCAGATAAATTAAGAGAAATTGGTATTTATGCTTTTACCAGCAGTAACAATTATTACAAAGAATTTTAAGATAATTTACACAGACTTAAATTTCGAATTTTGGACTAGAATTAGTTAAGTTTTTGTTTTATTTGCTTTTTTTATAAATTACAAAGGATTGAATAATAGATTTAGACGTGTCCCACTAGTCCATTGACAAGGAGTTAGTCTGACGGAAACAAATAAAAACAAAGATTATTTAAAAACTGTACATCCAAGTTAGCTTATCTAACATTCAAAATATAGACGAATGTTAAATTTTAATTAAAAAAAAACAATAATGTTTAAAAGAATTTTTAAACTTTCTTGGTAAATTTATAAAAACTGCCTGCTCTAACACCTCCTAGAAAAGGAAAGGGCAAACTATTTTGGTCGAGGGCAAAGAATCGAAGAAAAAAAAGTTTGGTGGGCCAAGTAAAAACTTGTAAAATAAAAAAAAAATTAGGTACAAATTTTATTTTAAATATTTAATGAGTTGAATGAAATTGCGATCTCATTTTTAAAAGTTGATTATACATTGAGCTTCGAAGTGAGCTTCATCGAGTTCATATTCTTCNCGGTTGCAAAGATTATTATTTTATTGCTTCAAATTTGAATGTTATATGCATTTTTAACAACAAATATTGTTGTTATGAAATGATTGTTATTAAATGATAGAATTCACTAAAAGTATATAAATATGCAATAAATGTAATAATTTTGTTATAAAAATCATAAACGAGGTTTATCTATTGTCAATACATTGGTCACTTTCATTTACACCTGAAAAAACAGTTTAAAAACATAATTTTTGTAACTGGGCGGGGCTACCCGACACATTTTGAAGAGAGCTGAAAATTAATTTCTATTTTTTTAAGTTAAACTATTCTTTTTTGGTTTATTCTTCTTGCATTATTTAATTAGATGATAAAACAATATAAACATACAAAAATATTGATTATTACTCAATATTATACAGAAATATAAGCAATACTCCTTAAGTGAGCTGGGCTACCCGTCTCTCCCCTACTTATTTTAAGGAACGCAACATATCACTGAAGCAAACATAGCACTGTTTTTCTGGGCATGAGATATTAAATTTAGGAAACTAGCTTTTGGTAGTGGTTTGTAAAACTCAAACTTTGGCATATTTAGAAACAACTGCTTCAGATAATTGTTAGATTGCAACTCAATTAATTCAGGCTGCAAATCCGACCTCACTGTTTCACAATTTACGTTGAAAGGCATGGTAAAAAAATACCTAATTCTGATTGAATGGCGCTGAAATCTTGAAATCTGCGTTCAAATTCAAAATGGAGTTTTTTCAAGCCATCTTCATAATTTTAAGAGATTCCTTATTTACTGAGGGTATTGAATTTAACCTCGAGAAATGAGACAAGTCGTTATTAGCTAGCTGCCAGCAAACAGATTAAAATTCAGTTTAAAAGCTTTGAGATGGGCCCAAATATCATCGATGAATTAATTTTTCCCTTGCATCTTAACATTCCAGCTGTTCATGTAACAAAGAGGATCTGTTAAAAAGGCAAACTCTGAAAGCCATTCTGTATCTTCTAATATATAATTATTCTATATAAAAAAAGGTCATCAGTTCTTTGTTAAAAAAGAAAGAACAAAAATAGCTTTAAACAAAGCAGACAAGAAAATGGATGTATATTGTTTATATTCGCCACGGATCGGCAAGTTAAAATTCAATCCGGGCCGGATAAAACCTTCCGGTGGGCCACAGTTGAACCGCCAGAAGAAAGGCCTCAGCACGGATTAATTTAGCAGTTCGACTTCACGAACATAAACTGCGCAGTGGATGAAAATAAGAAAGATGTCACTACGTTCGAACTACTAAGTTGCGCAGTGGTGGTAAATAGGAAAGATATCATTACGTTTGGACTACTAAAGGATCAAATTTCTTGTTCACGGTAACCCGTGCTGAGGCCTTCTCGTTTCTAGGAGGTATTGGTCTAGCCCCCTTAGATACTAATTTAATTTTTTTCATGTTTGATTAGAGGTGTTTTATTTAAAATTACATTTTATCTTACTACATAAATAGTGAAAAAATAAAAACCATATTAGTTCAAAATATTGTGAACTTCTGCAAAAACATCAAAAGAAAAGAACTAAGTATCAATATCTTTCACGTACACGATATAAACCTGTTGTGACAAGAAATATTTTTTTACAGATTAATCAGCAACCATAGGAAACTATTACAAATAATGCATAAAATTCATTTGCATATCTTTTCAATTAACTTTTCAACTTCACTAATTCAGATTATTGCTAAACAAATTTGCATTTGGAATTAATATATTTTTTTTCAATTGCTCTATCAAACAAAGGCTAATGTGAGGCCGGAATAGCCTGGTCGGTAGGGAGCTGGGCCCATGTCCGAGAGTTCGTGGGTTCGAACCCCGCCAGCCGAAGACTCTCCGTGTAGTAAATGGTGACAGATGCACGTTAAATCTGTGGAGCTCAATGTTCCCATAACAAATCAATACCTCTGGGGGTACTGGATTGGAGATCGATCGTTCTCTGATTCAGGTCAAAATTACGATCTGTGGATGACTGAATGGATGTGTGAATGGGTCCGCCCTATAAAACGGGCTGCGTGTGTGGCTGAAGATGAATTCTTGGCCATAGGATAGCCCCGCTGAAAAGCAAGAAACTCACACTCTGCCTCAAATTTGCTCGGTTTCACCAAGCAGGCTAGCCCGTGTGGCAAGTAGAATTAGAAACAACAACAACAACAAGGCTAATGTGCCAAATTAAATTTGAAATGAAGGTGCATTGTAGAAGCGGTACACACTATATGAAAAAAGAGAAGGAGGGGTCGAAAATATGAAAAAATTAAAGTGTGACATAATTTATGCATGACTCCTTACACCAGTAAAATTTATCAAAATGTTTGTACCAGAGAGGAAAATAAATCTAGAAAGATTTAATCTCCAGGAAGAGAAACATTTTTGGTCATTTCATTGCTAAATTGCTGGAAAGAGAACACTTTTCCTTAAAATGTTTTCTGGAGTAGCAATAAAGACAAACTAAGCATTTCTAAAGAATCATATTGCAAAGAGATGTTTTCTGATAGAAGATACTATGATTTTATCGTTTACAACCACGCCGTCAGGCGGAGAAATAAGACGCCAGTTTTCTAATTATTCTATTGATTTTTATACACGCTCTCCTATATATTCATGTAGTACATTCTGAAAAAAAGAATTGCGGAAGTTCTTAAACTTGCTTACTACTTAAGTTTTGTATTTATTTTCGGAAAAGTGATACGAAAAAGTCTGTGGTAAATAGATTGGTAAATATATATAAATATATATATATATATATATCTTACACTCTAATTACAAGCAAAAATATATTTTTGTATTTATTAATAATAAAAAACAGTCTAGTAATTACTAATAAAATCTGCTAGATTATATTTGTAATAATATTATATTTAAATTAGCTTTATACCAAAATATAAAATCCAAAAAAGTAGTTTGAAATTTTTTTCCATTGATATTCAAAAATTTATCTGTGCGGGTGGGTGACCACTTGGGTAAGTCTGCGTAGGGACCGAGGGTGTGGGGTATTGGTCTTCGTTAAATTTTTCGATCGTGAAGTGCTTGACTTCCTCTGCAGGTGGTTGGGCTAACGAAGCGGGGGTGCCATCCCCTCTGCTGAGGATCAAAATTGTGATGGCAAGTTTTCGGATCATCCTCATGGTATGTTTCCCAGACCGTCGCCAATAGCCCATTGTGCAGCTCTAGTGCGACGTAAATAAACAACAAAAACAATCAAAGAATTTTTAATAATTTATTTTATGAATTAAAGAAATTTCATTGATGAATAAGTTTTTCTCTTAGATCTAAGTAATCGCAAATAAGTGCGGAAAAATTATTGTTAGGAAGTGAGTCGTGTTGTTAAGATTTTACCATTAACGAGGAAAAAGTGTTGGCTTTTTATGTAATTAATTTAGCTTTATTAAATTTTTTTAGAAACAGAAACAAATATTTATTGACAGTATAAGCGTACTCGTAACGTGCGACATTCACGTACGTTTCGTATCCAAGTTCTAAAAATTTTTATATTGCAAACCAAACAAAACATAACCACTGTTGCCATTCTTAATTTAAAATCTATACGTGCTTACAAAAGACAGGGGTGTTTCATGCTGTATTTCATAAACATAAATTGTTATAATGTTAAATATATTTTCTTTTGTTCTGACCTACATTAATACAAAATAATAAAATATAAAAAAAAATATGAAAATTGTGTGTAATAAACAATTCTGCGTCAGAGGGTTAAAAATATATTCAATTGTTTTTATTTAAAAAGACGACGAATAAAACATATCTAAGAAAAATAATTTTTGGAGATCTTAGAGTAAACAAGTTTCCTTTTCTTTTATTTAAATAGTGGCATCAGGGGTAGAAATTACTAAAAACTCATTCTCTGGTCAGAAGTCTATAATCGGTATAGTTTGTCTACGGTAGGAACTCCCCCGGCCACTAAGTCTGAGGCCGTCTGCTGCTATGGAAACAAGAATATCGCATTTCAGGGAAGGTAGCTTCTCTTCACTCTAGGGCTCACACAATAGACCGAAGAAAAAGATTCCCTTTCTCTCGCCAACCGAAGCCAAAACCTGTCCTAAGCAATGATCCCACACTCCTACTGAAATAGTTATACCTCGTTACCCTAGTCACCGCCACGGATCCAGACGAATGGCTTGGGGAGTACTTACTTCAGACAAACTATCCACATTTTCACGAGTCCGTGTATGTCGCTATTAGAAGGCTTTAAAAAAATGTTAATGAGCTTAATCCGAGCTGCGATGGCTCAGGGGATCGAGCGTTTGCCTTCCAATGAGGTGAACCGGGGTTCGATCCCGGTGATGGTTGGTCGTTACGAATTCCGCATCCGGCTTGCATGGATCACAGTGCTGAAGTGAAATATCCTCAGAGGAAGACGAATCATGGGTCAGACTCCCCTCGACGCCAGGCTAACCGTGGGAGATCTCGTAGTCTTCCTCTCCATGTAACGCGAATGAGGGTTTGTTCCATCAAAAAGTACTAAACGAAGGCAAATTTCTCCCAATACTCGATCCAGGAGTTCCCTTGTCTTCTGGATTGGGTTCAAAATTACAAGGCTACGGAGTTGTACATTAGTAGCCATAAACACAAAAATTGAGTCGGCTGTTCAACGACGGTTATGAAATCAAATGTATAATGAACCTAATCCGAATCAAGGTGTAATATCGCAACCAAAAACACAGATCAAAATATGGAATTGAAACAGTATAACATTATACTTCACATTGATTGCTAGACCATTGATAATTATTTTATGACTCGGTTTAACGGACCATCATGAATTTCCAGTCCAATTGATAGTACCCTTATTATTATTTCTCTTAGTTGAGTGAAGCATTGTATCCACTTCAACATATTTGAAATAAACACTTAATATGAATCATACGAAAAATCCTTTAAGCAGTAGCTAAAGGGAAAAAAAACTATTCATTTGGTTTTAAATATGTCTTACACTTTTCACAAAACAGAGCAGCATAAAAATTTAGATGTTCATGAGTCAAAATGTCATCAATAAATGAAGGGTTTAAATCTTGAACAAAGACAATCACTATTTGTAGCGAATTCCTTACAAAAACATCTAAACACACATTTTGCGTCTAGTTAATGCTATTTTTTTATTATTTAATATTATCATACGCTATACTAACCAATACTGGTTAAGCACACCGGTTTTCCATTAACTACGTTAATGAAAAAACTTATACAATTAGTACAATATTTATAAAAAGAAATATTTTTAAATAGACATTTGAGGATGTAATTTTTTTTTTATCTAATATTAATTTTAGTTTTTGTTACTAAGCATAATAGTTAAATCTTGCATTATGTGTTAATTGCTTGTAATGCTTAACTCCCGTTATAGAAAATCAATTAAAATCATTTTTAATTTATTTTTCAAGTCATTTTTAGTTTTTTGGACTTATAAGTTAACTATAGAAGACTTTAGCCAATAACTAAAAATGGGAATTATTACCAATAGTAAAAAATGATGAAAACTTACATGTTTTGTTCACTATTCGAAGCGTTAAACTCCTTAAGAAAGACATTTAAACGCATGTATTTCTCTAGATAATACTAATTTTAATTAGTCAGTCCTTTTTTGATTTCAAAATTATTCTACTTGCTTCGTTCCAGGTGATGTTATGACCAGCGAAGCTCTCTGAAATAGAATTTCCCTTAACATCGCCAGTTTTGACTCAAGGATGGATTTTTTTTTTCTTCTCCACTTTCACGATTTAAATTAGGAAAAGTTATAAAAATAAATTCCCTCCATTAAATAAATAAAAAAATAGGCTCATGAAATAAACACTGAAGGTTAGAAACGCATTCGAAAAAGTTCAGCAAAATATTTTAACTTAACTTTACCAAAGTTTTACCCATCGTTTTCGAAATGCGTAAGACTGTTAATTTATATTTTGACGAGCCTCTTGAACTCTCGCCAAGTTGGTCAATTAGATGAGCAATTTGTTTCATTTATGGTAACCTGTACAGTACCTTTAAGGTAAATTGATATTTCCTATTTTACTGCACATATTAAATAAAATGCATTTTGATACATATTTCTGCCATATATATAAATTTTAATTAATTTTTGCTCTTGGCTTCATTTTATTTGGCTCCAATTATTAAAAAATTGCCAGTTTTCGCCAAGGGGCACCTCTAAATATAATTTTACCGTGTATGACACAATCTAATAGAAAAATCTGACTCCTTGCAAATATTTTATTTGTTTTGTTCATTTGCGTCGCACTACAGCTGCACAATGGGCTATTGGCGACGGTCTGGGAAACCTCCCTGGGGATGATCCGAAGACATGCCATCACAATTTTGATCCTCCGCAGAGGGGATGGCACCCCCGCTTCGGTAGCCCGACGACCTGCACGCGAAGTCGAGCACTTCACGGTGGAACAGTTTAACAAGGACCAACACCGCACACCCTCGGTCCCTACGCAAACTGATCCAAGTGATCACCCACCCGCACACTGACTGCAGCCAGTGATACTTGACTTCGGTGATCTGCTAGGAACCGTGTCTTAATGATCAGTCAACTGCGGGACTCCTTGCTAATATCGATGACATTTTCTAGTGCATCAAACTAATTGGAAAATTCTCTATTAGTTTTCTATTCAGCCTGATTATCATGCTTATTACAATAAGCCAGGATGCCTTTAGGCTAATTAGAAATTTATGAAGATTTCCACAATCAGTTGGAATTAGTTTTGCATATTACAATGTGATGCGTATCATTACTGACGCTTTGAATAAAAGAGTTTAGCGAATCAGATAAATTCAAGATTGATTGATATTTTTTTCTGATAAGCGTAAAAATATCTGGACTCATTAGCAAATGGCCTTAATTAATCAGACTGATTAAGCAAGGAATGATATATATTTTCCGTTTAGACTAAATTATATAATTCCGTTGCAATATGCCAGAAAAGTGCTAGGTTGAGTAAGAAAAAAAAAAGATTCTTGAGACTTTTCCAATTAGTTTCTAAAACTTTTCCAATTAACTTAATAATTTTTTCAAAATTGACAGCAAATAGCCGGTTTTTCCAATTAGCTTACGTCGTATATGTCCCAAAAAAATTTGCCAACCTTCTACAGTCCAACGTCAAGTCTGACATGACAATGCTGGGTGAGAAGTAGAATAATAAATCTTTTGATTTTAACTTTGAAAGATCAATTAACCGCTGCATTTCTCAAGAATTAAATATTATATCGAACTTAAATAATAATAAAAAAAATCCTTTGTGCTTTCTAAATTTAAAGACGTTATAATTTTTTAATTGACTTTTAAAAGTGTTTGAACCTCAAAGGGACATCAGCTATTTGGAAGCTCTTCGCCATTTTTAGGGTTTGAAAATTTTAGTTCTTTTAAATTATAATTTACTCGTAAAAGGAAGCATTAGTCGTAAAACTGTTCTATTTCTAGTTTTTTATTAAGATAAAGTTGATAGTTATCTTTTTTTTAAGAAACCAATTTAGCATTTAGAGATCTGAAAAGGAAGATTTTTTTTTACATAGATATATTTAATTTGAAAAGTAATATGTTGTGATAGTCACAAATGCATTAAATCTTAGAAAGTCGTCTTATTATTGCTACTACATTTAAAAATTTTCCTGGTTAAACGCATGCACTAAAAATAGAACGATTTTAACTATTTAGTTCCAAACTTTGCTTTTTATTTATTTATTTTATAGAACTCTCTTTTCTCTAGACCAGAGGTCGCCAAAGTGGTCTATATAGACCCCCAGGGGTCTATTTAACATAAGCTGAGCCAGGGGGTCGAATGGGGGTCGATCCGAACCGGAAGGGTCGATTGGTCAAAAGATTATCAGTATTTTTCTGATATTTGACAATTAGAAATAAAAGAAGAAGACTTGGAAATCTATACAGGTAATCTTCAAAAATTGAGCGACGATTTTAAACTGCGTTTTGTTGATTTGGAAAACATTGACATTCCTGATTGGATTATTGTGCCATTTTCAGCTCAAATTGAAAACGTGGACATCAACCTGCAAGATGAGTTTGCTGAATTATTATCGGATCTTGAAGCTAAGACGCTTTTTAAAAATTTAACAATAAGCAAATGTTGGACAAAAATAAATTTAATGCAAAAATGTGTAAGACTTTACGAAATAGCTCAGCCATTTATGATAGCATTTCCAAGTTCCTATATGGTTGAAGCCGGTTTCAGTCACGTAAATTCAATCTTAACTAAGAACAGAAATAAATTAAATGTGGAATTTCGAGAGGATTTAAGATTAAAATTGACCAATTTTGAACCCAATATAACGAACCTTGCAAAAAAAAAAAAAAAAAAAAAAACACCAGGCACACCCATGTCATTGATTAAGAAGCAATAAATCTGTAGTTACTTTACTTATTATTTCGACTTACTTATAATTATTTGTTATTTCATAAATATTTATATTTCAACATTAATATATTTTTCATAAACTATTGTTACACTATGTACTATTACTTTAATAAATGTTCAAAATCATAAAATAAATGTACAAACACAGTATCTAATAGAGTTTTATTTTAATTAACAGAAAACTACTTTTATGAGGATCGATGGAGATTTCGAAAAATTATGTAGGGGTCGATGATCAAAAAAGTTTGGCAACCCCTGCTCTAGACAATAGTATTATGTTTCTTTCTCGAATATCTTTTTTTTTTTTTATTTTAACTTAGAATTTTTACCTATTTTTTATTTTCTGTTATTTATTTGAAAAAATTAATAATTGATAAATAAGAGAAGATTCGTAGATTAAAAATCTTTTGTTTTGACTTTTTGCGAATTAAGAAAAATTAATATTTTGTTCATATCTTTTTTTTTTTTTTTTTAATATACATAATGATTCATGGAATGGAATGCATTTGCTATGACTTTGTGAATGGAGAAAAATTAATCATAGGTAACTAATGATTTGCAGTTTAGAATTTATTTGCTATGACTTTGTGAATGGAGAAAAATTAATCATAGGTAACTAATGATTTGTAGTTTAGAATTTATTTGCTATGACTTTGTGAATGGAAAAAAATTAATCATAGGTAACAAATGATTTGTAGTTTAGAATTCATTTGCTATGACTTTGTAAACGGGGAAAAATAAATCATAGGTAATTAATGATTTTTTGTTTAGAATTAATTTGCTATGACTTAGTGAATGGAAAAATATTAATCATGGGTAACTAATGATTTGCAGTTTAGAATTCATTTGCTGTGACTTTGTAAACGGAGAAAAATTAATCATAGGTAACTACTGATTTGTTGTTTAGAATTCATTTGCTATGACTTAGCGAAAATTCATTCGCTATAACTGGCGAAAAGAGAAAAATCCAAAGAATCAAATAAAAACGGAAAATAATCGCTACAAATCGTTTCATACAGGGTCGAATTAATGTGTCACTACTACAATTTTTAAATTTATAATTAAAAAAACTGTTTAAAATTTTTAACTTTGAAAAACAGTGTTCGCTGTTATAAATGCTACAAATGGCCACCGGACAGGCACAAGATTTTCTAGTTTTGTCCCGTAAGAGAAAGGAACGCTGGTTTTAGGTTACTGGATTTAAGAGATTTTTCCTCATATTTACCTTGTTGATTAGATTTTACTGTTATTTTTTTAATCTATAAACACACATTCCTGTCAAAAAATAGCAAAACATTTTCAGGTTCGTTTACTTTTCTGTTAACAACAAAACACATCGTTCGTTTCTTGGTGAACGAGCTATATATAACTACCGAAGTAGAGAGAATGTCGTGATCTTGAATTAAAAGAGCAAAAGGTGTGAATGACCTGCACTTAAGAATGTCTACGGATCTTCTTGGCATTCTTTTTTTTAATTTCGAGAAATTCACCTTGAATTTGTTTCATGCATAAATGTTAACTCTTAACGAAATTGAAAAAAAAAATTTAAAGCTGACGTAATTGCATTCAGGAAACGATGTCTTGTTCAATATTTTTAAAACGAATTTACTTATATTTCTGATTACAGACGACATTTTTAGAATTTCCAATCTAAATATTTTTAAAATTCATTTTCAACTGGGATGCAAAAATCTTATATTGAAACCGAAGATTAAGAAAAGAAAAAAAAAATTGTCTATCTTCGATTTCTGATGTCAAAATCAATAAATAATTCCAAGTAGCATTTCTTAAAAATGTAAATTGATGACGAACCAAACCTATCATCATAACTGCATTTTGAGATGAGAATTAGAGGTTTGACAATCATTCTATTATTTCGCCATATTCTTAAAAATATTTTGAAAATTTATTACCTGTCAGACTATATTTCAGTGGTTTCAAACCAGGTTAAGTAAAAACATTTTCATATACACAATGAGATTCATATTTTAAAGTTTCAGCCATAACAATGACCGTGACTGTTTTATTCTACTTTACAAATTTATTTATCGTTCTAATAGCAGACGACAATTTTAGAATTTTCAATCCATAAGTTTTTAGCCTTCAGTTTAAAATGGGAATAAAAATTATATGCATTGAAACTAAATTTTACGAAAAAAAAAGCTGTTCATCTTCTATTTCTGAAGACGAAATCAATAAAAAATTCTATTACCATTTCTTAAAGATGTAAATGGATGATGAAACAAACCTACCATGTGTAGCGTCATGGCTGCATTTCGTGATGAGGATGAGAGGCTTACGAATCATTCGATTATTTCGCGTTGTCACCACATTCTTAAGAAAATTTTAAAGAAAAATTCCCCCGACGCACTGTCACATCGTCTCATTAATGAAATCATAAATAAATAATATTCCCCGATACAATCGATGATTAGATAATATTTAATGTTTTTGCGATAACAATGAACATGACTACTTTATTCTACTTTCCAAATTTACTAATCATTTTGATAGCAGATGATATTAATAGAATTTTTCAATCTTTTGATTCCATTTTAAAAAGAACTCGTTTCGACCACGTGTTTAACAGGAGTAATGAACGTGCCTGGCATCGATGTTTACTTGTCTAATTTGAATTCTACCCTAAAGAGTTCTCGGCCTTGACTTTCCTCAACTTCTTTCTATCTAAAATAAGATTTCGAAAAGAGCGAAGACAAGACAATAAAAGAAAATTCTTCTGGAACTTCTTGAAAATTACTTTGAAAGCATTTGCTTAATAACTTAAAATAAATAAATAAAAAAATATTAAACGGGCAGATTTTTAACAAATATTCTAACGATATTCAAGGGCACGTCTTTGAGTCCGAGAAGAAGAATATTCTAAATTCATTTTAATTAATTACCCTAACTTTAAATTTCTCTTAAACAAACTTTAAACTTAAAAAATTTAAATGTGTTAAAATCAGTCTTCAAATATTAGACAACACATGTATTCTTGCAGCATATATATTATTTTGTTTATACTTTCAGTTATTTAGCTTACAAAGCAGGGCCGAATTAAGACGCGGAACCCTAGGCCATTCAAATTTTTGGGGCCCTTAGATTAAATTTTTATCCATTCTAAGGTGGTCCCTAATCATTGGGGGCCCCAGGCCTGGCCTAGTGGGTAATCCGGCCCTTTAACAAAGACACTGTCCGTTTACTTTAGGTACATAATTAATATAATGTGATAGACGGTGAAACTGTCTTGTCTTAGCAAAATAAATACTAACATTGAAAATCTTTACTCACCGCTTTTTGCTCTTGAAAAAGAGAACTATCCTTTTAAAATAACTCAAAAGTAGGTAAGAAACTTGAGAATTTTACTGTTTCATTAATTCAATAGTACAACATAAAAACAATTCATTTAGAATAAAATTGATTGACATCAATTGCTTTTTATTTTTTAACAGACAGTGGGGAATATAAACGTTTTGATTTTAATTTCTTTAAAACGCTTTGTCTTCAAAAACGAGGAATTTCACATCGAAGTCTTCCAGTAGTTTTTTTCATGTTAAGACTTTAGTACAAATATGAGCAATAAATAAATAAATAAGTAAAATAAATAAATAATTAAGTAAAATAAACAATTAAGTAAATTAAATGAATAAAAGTAATAAATAAGTAATTAAAATAAAACAAAAATGCAATCGAAATCTAATTGCATAGCACAACACTTTTCGAAACATGGGAATTTTTTTTTACCTCTCCTCAAAGGAAAGAATTTTTCAGTTTTTTTATATTTACTGCTCTGAAGCTAAAATGCTAAATTAATTCATGGCTCCACTAAGGCAAATGAAACATTCGCCAAGACGTGAGTTGGGATTTAGTCATTTCATTAAGCACCAGTTGACGATATTGCATAACAAAACTTTATTGCAAGCCAACAAACAAAGAAAAGTCTGGAAACATCGTACGACTTTGGGAGCCATTTTCGACTTGAAACTTGACTAAAAATATCGTTTGCCACTTCTGAATCACGATGCAAAAGATGGCGTCTTTTTTTCACATTTTTTTTTTGTTGAACAATTCGAGTTAAGTAGTCAGATAGATCCCAAGAGAAATAAGTTTAAAGAAAGAACCGGAGAAATCAGCAGGTTTATGCTAAATTCTTAATGTTGTGTTTACTTTTAATTTTTTATCAAAGGAGAAAAAGATTTAAGGACTCTAGGACTCTTGAAAGCTTTACAATTTCAGTCTTGAAAAATAACTCTTAAATGTTTTCGCTTCCGAAATTGAATATTTCTTTTTAACTGCCAACATTTCATTTATGAACATATTCGTCCTAGGAGTGCATTTTTTTACTCTAGGACGAAATGCAGCATTTTGATACCCTATTAATTTTCATTAAAAAAAAAAATTTGAATCCATAATTAGAGATTCAATTTGCATTGAGAATAAAGCAATACCTGTAAAATACTATTTTAAAAAATGAATATATTGTATAGAGTTATCCCTGTTTCTCACCAAAAAATTAATATAAATAAAATAAAATAAACCATGCAGAATACCTTTAATTCTCGTGATAGGATTTTCAATGTACTAATAGGCAATCTTGGTCCAAAGAATTTACCTCAAATATTCTAACATAATTATACAATACATACAAACCATTGATTAATATAGTTCCAAAAATTAGACAAAACAACGTATAGTTTCTTAACGCTCCCTGTTTTCGACAGATTTGACAATTTCAACATTTAAAATGTGAGAAGCAATCGCTATTTATCCCAATATATGGAATAGGAGAGTGGTCTGAAGTTTGGTGCCTTTTATGTTAATTTAAATGCTTGAGTTTTACACTGTATCTCTGTAACTATTTAAACGTATCAAAAGAATTTTGCGCACAATTATAAAACTCATTTATACAAAGATTATTTCATACAAAAAAATGTTTTTTTTTTAAATATAACTATACTTATTATTTTATGTAATAATGGCGAGAAAAGTTTTAAATGGGAATGTGCGTAAAAAACAGGTGATTTTAAATAAAATAAAATTTAATGAAATTGATCAAAAATTTTCTTCATTATAAAATTTAAATTCCCACTTTTGAGGTATATAATTATTATAGAATTCTATAAAAATACGTATTCTTATCAGTTTAATTTTTTTTCCGACTGTTTTAAAATAAATTAATAAAAAAAATTATTTTTGAGTCGAATTTTCTGTGGATAACTAAGTTTTTTATTTAATGTATTGGCAAAATAAGCAAAAAAGAAAAAGTGAAATTAACATAAAGCTAAAGATGACCAAACTTTCGATAGCTTCCTGTCTGCGTTTAAAACAAATATTTCAGATTGTCACAATTCCCTCCCCCCCCCTTTTTATTTTAGTGGTTGAAAATCTTAATCTGTCGGAGGAAAAAAAATTTATTTAGAGAAAGTACTCTTTAACTGATTTTACTGCTATATTAAACAGTTGGCTTTCATTAGCACATTTAAGTTTAACCATTTACACCATTATGAATCAGAATATAAGTTATTAATCTATTATATTAGTTATTATATTCTATTACTATTTCTTATGGAGGGAGGCTGACTAAGAAATTATAACAGGAAAATCATGAGTTGGAATCATGAATTGATGTTCAATAATGCGCAAAAATATATTATTAAGTGATGGAAAATTCCTTAATGCTTTCATTATATAACGAAATCCCATCAATATATCAGTCTTTTATGAGAATCATGAAGGAAGGTAAAATTTAATTAATATTAAAATAGGTAATAAGACGTCCTTGAACTGAAAGGAAGTGGACAGCCGGTACGATTCTTCATTGTAAACTACTTGACATTTTAAAAATTAATTTTTTCAGTAGATTCCGATTGAATGGCCAACATATTTAGATTTTAAGATTATAGAGATTTCTGCGTCTCAACTCTCTCTCTCTATATATCTATATGTTACGGGCAATGTAATTATTTAGGTCAGTATTCATAATGCTTAGTTATTATGAATAATGACCATTAAAATTGGGCAATTTGATAAATTTGAATTACTTTACGATAATTTCTCACATTGCCCGGTCATTATAAATACCGCTATTATTTCTTTGGGCACTTTGATTAATTGACAGCAATGGGACAACCACGTGCGTGTGGTGTGATTCTGGCTGGCCAATGTTCACCGGTGAATGTTGACAATCAAATTAGTCGCTTTGGTGAATGTCCGAAATATTTATTACATCCAATTTGATACTAAATTATTCGTGGATATAATTACATTTATTCGATATTTTAATACTTACTGATGATAGATTAGAACAAACATCAGTGTTTGGAGTATCGGGCAAATATATACCGGGCAATGGCACTTGACTTTAAAAAAATATCAGTGTAGGGTATGCCGGGCAGTGGCACTTGACCTTAAAAAAACATCAGTGTAGAGTATACCGGGCAGTGGCACTTGACCTTAAAAAAACATCAGTGTAGGGTATACCGGGCAAATGTATACCGGACAGTGGCACTGAACCTTAAAAAAACATCGGTGTAGGGCAGAGGTGTCAAACTCGCGACCCGAGATGAACATATTTGTGGCCCAGTCAATATACCCGATGCAAAGTCAAAATAAAATAGAAATGTGAATTAGAAAGGAAACTAGCATATAAAATTATAATATACTTTATTTATAAACTATTCGGATCATTTTAAATTGTACACTCGAAAATTTAAAATTCTAATTGGCTTGCGGCACCTGCCCTTCCAGGGATACTGCATCGTATCAAAAATGCGCAGAAAAGAATTCAAATCTTAGAACAGAATTTGAAACAAGGTTTAAAGATTTTAATTTTTGGAAGTCAAATTTTGTTTGTTCTCTTCGATTTTGTCAGTAAATATAGGCTCAGTACCCAGTTGTATGCAAACGGAGTGATTGAGATTCAGTGCGACTCAAATTTGAAGGCAAAATTCATTGAAGTGGGTGTACCTAAATTTTACAAATATTTACCGGCAAGGTTAGAAAATACTTGAAAAGTCGCATATGAAATTATTTCCATGTTTGGAAGTACTTATCAGTGTGAGCAATTATTTTCTGTTATGAATGGAAATAAATCTCCTGTCCGAAACCGTATTAATAACGCTCACGTTGGGTCAATTTCGAAAGTAGTCTCGGCCAATAAAATTTCTCCCGACATAGGAGAGATAGTAGCAGAGAAGAGATGTCAAGTATCAAACAATAATTTAACTTTATATATGTTTATTACAATGTACTATTCAAAATAAAAATATTTGTGTCTATGAAGATTGATTTTTTTTTTGCGGCCCACCTAAAGTTAAGCATTGTTTATTTGGCCCAAGTTAGCTTTTGAGTTTGGCACCCCTGGTGTAGGGTATACCGGGCAGTGGCACTTGGTCTTAAAAAAACATCAGTGTAGGATATACCGGGCAACGGCACTTAACCAGACCTAGTATGACTAGACCTTTGGTAAATGTCCGAAATACATACTAAGTCTAGTGCCACTTTTGCTATAGCTTAAATATTTAAAAAAAATTAAACAAAGCGTTTGAATCAATTTTAAAATGATACCGAAATTATTGCATTAAAATTTAAAAAAAAACTATAAAAACTGCGCCAGATAAGAGTAATTGAAGTAATTGCTTTATACAGCGCATGTGCGGGAAAAAAATTATCCAGGCGCATCTAAAAGTGGATGAATATCTCAAGACACCCTGTGGATGTGTGTGTCACAAATTGCCCACTTGACTTTTAGCATTATACATAATGACCGGGCAATGTAATAATTGCAACATAATTTATCTTTTTGTCATATCCATTTGCGCACTTTTTAAATTGCCCGGGCATTATAAACAATGCCCAATTATTTACATTGCCCGTGACATATACATACATCATGCATCCTTCGACGAGGATTTAACTATCGATTATGTCAACCTTCATCTATTTAAAGGTACCTCTAGATGGAATCAAGTTAACATGTCATATATACTAGTGAATTGGTATTTAATATTTATAGTGGTAGTTACGCCACATTACATCCTACATCTTATCACGTCCACAGGTCACAATTGAGGAGATTTAATTATCGACTTTGTCAGCCTTCATCTATCCAAAGGTACCTCTAGAACAGGGGTTTCTAACTTATATGAGGCCGGGGGCGGAAATTAAAAACACCGGTCAAAAGGCGGGCCGCAACTTTATCAAAATTTTATATAGGACTTTTTTAAGTTTGAAGGAACATTAAATATTACAGTTAGATTTTTATCAAGTTGTACAAAACAAAAGTGTTATTTTGCAACACGATTATTTTTGTACTTGAATAAGTATTTTCTTGGATGCAAAACCTGATAAAATTTCTTTTTGCACCGTTGGTATGTTAAATTTCATAGAAACGGAGAAATAGTTTTTTTTTTTTTTTTTTTTAACGAAAGAAAAGTATTCTAAAGATATATAGATTTTTTACGAAAATTATCCGCAAAAAATGACAATTAATATATTTTAATTCGCGGGCCGCCAGTTGATAACTACTGCTATACTAGTGAATTGGTATTTAATATTTATAGTGGTAGTTATGCCACACTTCTTTTTCTAAATTTTTTTTGTTAAAGATACATTGTCTTTTGGATTTAATTAATTTTGTTTTTCATATAAAATTCGATTTTTTTAAACATTTTTTAAGAAAATTTATATTCAATTTAAATAATACACATTTCTATAATATAAGCAATTACCGTTAAATTAATTTGGTAATTTAACGAAATTTGAGGTAATTATGTATTAATATTTTTGGAGTGGGGAAGAGAGGGAGGGGGATCTTTTAAATTTTTTAAAGTAGAGATCTGAACATTTTACAAAATACACTACCCTACAATAATAGAATAGACACTTTCAGTTTTTGACATTTTCTAAAATCTCTCAAGCTATACTTAGAGAATTTATTTGTATTTTTAGAGTGATGTGATTTTTCATACTTAGCAATAAGGTTCAAAACTTTCAGAGATTTGAAGGACCGACAATAATTACGAAAAAAAACAAGTATTTTTGAACAACCTATGCCAGAAAATCAAACAATAAGTTTGTAACTCGCATCGATTACTTTGGTTAGTTACAATAACAGGATAAAATTTGGTAAACCTAGCTTAAATATTTACGGAGATATAGACATTTTTGTAAACAATTAATTTTTTCCTATTACGTTTTTTTTTTTTTAACAACTCAATATACGAACAAAATATTCAATATAATTTAACAATATTTTTGGAACAATTTTAAATTATGGACAAAATCATTGTTTTCAAATTTGAAAAATATTCTTCAAAAACTGAGTAAGATAGTACTTCTTTTATAATGCGCATGAGCAGAAAAATTATGAAAAAAATGTTTTATTCTCATCTTTTTGAAGTGAATCGTATTTGGCAACTAATTAAAAGAGTCTGATTTGAATATCTTAAAATTTAAAAAGTTGCAAGCGTTTTCTAAGTAGTTTTTGTAATTTTTAAAAGAAAGCTCTAATTGATAAGATGTTTTTCACATATTTCACGGTGTACCATAAGACAAAATTTAATGACAAATGATAATACCTTACAGTAATTGTCCGTACACGTAAATGTGTGGTATAAGATAAGAAAAAAAACATGATTTTCTGATGGAAGATCTCCCTTCAATGCCAGTGTCGTTTTTAATCAATCTTGTTTGATAGCACAAAATATAATTTGTGAAAAAACCCTTATCGTTTTCAGCCTTCTTTTAGAAACTACTTAGAAAATTGCTTGAAACTTTTTTAAATTTGTATGATATTCAAATCAGACTTTCTTCACTTTGCCAAATACTATTTCACTACAAAATTAAGAAATAATTTTTAATTTGTTTAGTGCAGGAGCAGTACCAGATAATTACTTTAAATACTCATATCTTGCACATTTATTTAACAATGCTTTTCTAATTTTAAAACAATAATTTTGTAAATAATTTTAAAGTGCTCCGAAAATATTGTTAAATTTTGCTGAATACTTTCAAAGTTATAATTCAAATATATACTAGAACCCCACCGCCAGTGAGGTGATTTTGTGTCCGCTTATTGGGCTACTTAAAATCGACTAAAGTTTTATTCCAGGACACCGTAAAAAAAAAAAAAAAATCCTTCTTGTTATCGAATACAAAAACAAAAATTCTAAAATATATCAAAGATCTTTATTTTACAATGCTTTATTTATTAATTTTTTTTGGAGGGGGGATCGGAGAGCCAAAACAATCCCAAATAAAAGTGCTAAAATTATAATCATAATTATATTATTATTATTGAACACGTAGGACATTGTTCTGCCACTGTGGAGGGTGGGGGTACGATTCTTATTACACCAAGCCCCTTACTAGGGCTCTATCTTCAGACCGATTGGAATAAATTGTAACATCACCACTATCGTGATGTATGTTGCAAAACTGTGGAACAAACATCACATATTTTAAAAAAAGGTGAGCTTTCTCAGATTTTCAAGACTACTATCGGCACTGAGTTAAGTTCCTGAACGCTTGCCTCACTCCCCTCACAAAAGAGGTCAGATTTTAGTTCAGAGACAATAGTCTCCTCTGTTGTCTCATTCTGAGACTCTTTAGGGTGACACAAAACTTAATTTTAAAAAACCTCACAGAGTCACCTAGATATTTACATGATGTTTCTTAATTACTGCCCTTAATATGTAAAATTTTTTTGGGAATGATTACTTTTTATATATACTTTTAAAATTCTAATCAAATATGAAGAAAAAGAAAATACACATAAGGGTGCACAAATTAATGCAGTTAAACATGGTCGCAGTGAACTGTCTGCGGATCCAGCAACAAGTTCACTATAAACAGTAGTTCACTATATCCAAATTCTTTGAAAAATTATTTTTTAGCATATGACAATAGCATTGTTGGAAATAGTGAATATGGAAATGCAGAATTTGTTTAAGAGATTATTAGCTGAATGAATGTTATAAATAAAGTATATAAAAGAAAAATTAGTGAATTAATTTTTTCATTTTATGGTAGAAATTATTACTTTTTGAGTGACTGCAATTCGATCTTTAGTAGAGTTTACCAATTTTCGTATAAACAACCAGCAAAGAATCCAGTATTTTCTGGTCCTCAGACCTTTCCCCAGGAAAAAAATAGATCTGAAGGGGAAGGAAATTTTCTTCAGACCCCTGTATCCATAATACTGCTCAGCGACCAACCACAGGACTTTCTATGCCACAGATTTTACGAGCATGTACTCAGTGGGTGTAAGCGAAGTCGATAATTGAACCCAAGACACTTTGGACCGAAGTCCGATTCTATAACCATTGGGCTACCACAGCCAAACTGACAAATGGATACCTACAGCGATATTTATGAATTCTTGTTTTCATCAAAAAAATCAAATGAGTAGTACTTAATAATTTCATTTGTGTTTTCTAAATAAAATAAGAGAAATGAATTTTCATAAACATGCCGAAAGGTCAGGAAAAATTTGCTGAATGGTGTAAATCTTTGGGAGGTTACAGGGACTTTATATTCTGGACTTTATATTACCTCTGGAAAGAGGCATTATATAAGCTTTGTTTAAATGCCTTTAATTGAGCTGAAAGATATTGTATAGTTTTAGTCAGGGTTCGTGATTTTTTTTATTTAAATCAGATTTTTTTTTTTTTATTCAAACACATTGTAAGAACTTTAATTTATGATTAAAAATACTTTATAAATGTTTAATCAAAATAAACTTAATAATAAAACAATATTATAAGAATATTTTAGAAGCTCTAACCTACTAACATAATTTTTCATTACAATACATAGCTTTGAATGCATAGCAATCATTTTGAAACAAATAATTAAAATTTGAAGACTAGATGAAATAGAGAATTTAATGAAAGTGGTCTGTCTAAGTTTTTCTGAGAGGCATTTATTTTGTGAAAATTTAGACATAATTTGTGAAAATTAAAAATAATGTTAAAAAATCAGCACAATAAAATGGATTTATTCGTTTCTTGCGAAACACAAATATAAAATTTAAAAAAAAAAGTATTTTGTGAAACTATTATTTTTCCTAAAGTTGAATTTGTAAAGGTACCCTAAGCAGTAGCAAATTTGGCTTATTAAATTAAAGTTTCATTTAGCAAACCATAATTGTAATTTAAAATTGTGTTTTTTATCTCTCTTGATTTTTAATATGACAAAATAAATGTAACTGATTGTGTTTATAAATGTAGTCATTCATCAAAAAATAAATATTTAATCGATATATTTTTATATTAAAATATTCATTTTTAATTCTATATCAAAATAGATAAGTTAAGCTAAAAAAGAAATTAGAAAATCTATGTACTCATTGGAGTTTTTTTTCACAAAATTTCTTTACAGANAGAAAATCTGATAATGTCAAAGATACTGTAAACATATTATGAGAAAAAAATACCAGTTACCAGTTAATAACTCTACTGCTTCAAATAGACTTTGAAAGGGAAGAATGACACTATATCAGGAAAAAATATCTGAATTCATTAGCCTTTTTTTCTTCTTCTATTTTTGGCATATTAGGGTAATTTCTTTTTAATATAACCTCAAGCTTTAGAAATATACATTTTCCACCAATGAAATATAATGTAGATTTTAATTCCATGCTGTTTCAATAAAAAGGTAGAATTTTACTTAGGATTTGAATTTTTTTTTTCGAAATTTATGTCTATTAATTACTTTCTACAGCTATGCAAGTCTATAATAAGACAGCATTAAATGTGTACTTTAATCTGTACTTTCAATCTCAAGAATCAAAAGATTTTTAAAAATGTAATTTCATATATGTTGGAATTTAACACACACCAAGAAAGAAAGTAATTTCGTTAACTAAAATTAATTAACGTAGCAATTTATTTAAAAGAAATTTTAAAACTAAGGAAAGAAAGAAAGAAAAGTATCAATAATTTAAAACACTGTTTTTTAATTTTAAAAATCAATATATATATATTGATTTTAAAATTGATATTAATCGGTTGATTTAAATCAATGATTTTTTTTAAAAAAAATCATTTGATTTAAATCAAGCTGATTTAAATCAACAAACCCTGGTTTTAATAACTTATAATGTTAATGATCAATTGCAAATCTTTAAATGTTTCTATAAGAAAAAAAAAGTTATTTTCAAAACTCTATTTTATGCAGGTGGAAAAAATAAACCCTCAAGGGAATTTCAATTATTATCCCCATAACATTAGGAAGAATAATTTTAAAAATATAAAATATATTTGTATAAATTTTTATTTCATATCAAATATTTATTACTGTTATTATTTTATAAAGGCATGCATAAAATTATCATTTTATTTATAGGCTACAAAATTCCTTCTCTAACAAAACATTAATTTTAAATAAAAACTTGGACATGTTAAGATTTTTTAAGTAGCTCTTAATTCACCACATTTTAATACACTATCATCAAAAGTTTGTATGCAACTAAAACAAAATTCAATATTACATAAATCTAATTTTCTTCTTTAAATCTAGTCAAAAGAAAACTATTAAAATGAAAATATTATTGTGTAATTTTTATTAGATTTTAATAAAATTTTTTTTTAACCAGTTATCATTGTTCTAACCTCCTAAAATTTAAACAGATTATAACAATGTTGGAATTATTAAATGTGGTATAATGATATGCATAAAAACGTAAAGGTGAGTAAATGTGTGTTTTAACCTATCACAGTTAAACTATCTGGTTATTATCAATCTGGTTATCTCTTAGTTCCTCAAAAATTTCATTTTTCAATTTTAAAAACTGTTAATGTTTATTTAAATTTACTTTGTTAAAAAAAAATTAGTTTAATTTTGATATAGTAAACTGAATTCTGAAGTACTTAATGAGAAACATTCTTCAAGAAGAAGGGGGAGAGAAAAAATACTGAAATTACAAGATTTCAGCTACAGGGGACGAAAAGTCCTTTGGTGTTAGACAGAGGAGATGTTTGTGTGGAGGTATAAGCTATAAATTATAAGACAAAAACTACAGCTAAATTTTCTCTTACCAAAATATTTTCCCTTAATAATTGTAATCAAGTGAATGTAATGTTTATTTTAAACTAAAATATGTAAAAAAAACTTAAATAAGTTGGGTAAAAACATCAAAGAAACTTTAAGCTGTTCAACTTCCACTTAATATTAAATTTGAAACATCTGATCATAGATTTTAAAAAAGATATCTATTAATGGTTCTATATACAAATGATCAGAACTTTTTCTTTAAAAAAAAAAAATACAAATTTTCAATTAACTTTCAAAAAAAATTATCAAAAAGGTCAGAAAATTTAATACTCTTATTGCAAAAACTTTTAAATTGTTGGACACAAAATATAGTATGAATTTCACTCTCAAGTTAAGGTAGCTCTGTCCAGATATTCATCTAATTATTAATCTAAGCAATCCTGAACTTTTAAAAAGAAATAAATCTTGAATTATTATAACTAAGTGAGTAAAATATCTTTTTTAATACATTTATATATATATATATATTTCAACAGAAAAAAAAAACAGTTATTTTAAGTGAAATTAAATATGTACTCAAATAACTAGATAAATATTCTTAGAATAACCAGAGAAATATTTTTTACATCAGGAAATATATTTTTGATTAAAATATTTTAATGAATTTTTAAATACTTAAAACGTTTTATATGGGATGATAAAACACTAAAGATAAGATGAATATTAATACAAATACACGTTTTGAATGCTTAAACCAATAATTAAATTAAATATAATCATTTAATGAATTTTCAAATGAAAATACATCATACACGATTAAATTAAAATAAAATATATACACACATATATACAATGATCAGCAAGCGGAAGACATGGCGCAGTAGATGACTCTACTTTAAAAATATTAAATTTAATAAGAGTTTTTGAAAGAGTGAAACAAATTATGCATATCTTTGCAACAAACTAACTCATATACATTAATATTTTGAGAAAAGGTCTTCAAAAATCGATCAGGTTTGTGTTTTCTTGTCCTTCAAATGTTTTTCAATTACATTTTCAGGATCCTTGAAAAGTTGACTAATTATGACCTAAAATAAGAAAATAACAATGATAGCTGTTATAATGAGATATGTTTATAGGTTTCAAAATCTAGATAAAAAGTGCATTCATTAATCAAGCCGCTAATGTCATACATAGACTAGTAGCGTTTTCGCGAATTTAAAAAAATATTTTGTTGATTTATTTGATTTGAATCGGATTTTTGAATTTTTTGAAGATATTTTAAAAACTTAAGTTCATAAATAGGTAAATTTTATAAACACAATTATAGTAATTAGATTATTACAAATAAAACATAACAATACATTTTTAACATAAAAACAAGTAACATAGTTATTGCATTACAAATTGTTGTACAGTAAGACACAATTCATGTAAATGCATGATTCAAGAGAATTGAAAATGCAATAGAAATGTATCAACTGCAACAGAAAAATTTTAATTTTTTAAATTTGAAAAGACAAAATAAAGAATGTTTTCTTACATCTTTACTTTATTGTAGGTTTACAAATATTTCTAGATTTAGAAATTAGAAAAACTTAACTAACTTAATTTATTTAAAAAAAAAAAGGGAAAAAACTATTCTTAAGATAGAGAAATATGCTTGCAATGTTAAAATAAATTGTAATTTTGAAGTTTTAAAACTACGAATTAAAAGAATATCCGTATGAAATGCAAACAAAAAGGGAAAGGGATTTTACAGCTTATCTTAAAAGTTATGTGGCTGCAAAAATCAATTCAAGGTCATTTCCCCCATTAAATGCATTAACAAGTTTGAAATGCTCTGAAATATTGTAGGAAATAGGGAAAGTGGATTTAAAAGAAAAGTTCGTTAAATAGAAAATTCATTTCGCTATTTGGAAGCTATTTTACGACTAAATTTTCAAAATGTTATTGGTTCCTCGAATAAAATCGCAAAATGGAAGTTCATTAAATAGAAGTCCGACTGTATATCATAACTGATAGGAAAGCTTTTGACTGTGGTAAGAAGTAATATTCTAGTAATTTCATAACATTAATTTATAGCTGGTGAAGATCCTTTCCATGAATATATTTGAGGATGGTGTTGAATCTCAAAAATCTTCCTCGGAATGGTAGAAGACATATTTGACATTCTTATTTTTATGAAGCAACAGAAGAAAAAATAAAGCAGCAGTTTTACTAAATGTCTCTCCTTATGAGACATTTATTTTTTATTTTCTACACATAAATCAGTTAATTTAATATTAGAAATTAACTGGCAATGTAAAGTTGTTGCATAGAAAGTCCCTGCCTTAGTTATTTTTAGAAAATTTTAAATGTATTACTACAGCATCTATTTTTATTATTTTTTTTAAAGTTTTCATTATGTTTAATCAATATTACAAAAGCATGTGTAAATCGGTAAACTTTTTTCATATTATTTTTATTTTTTTGTGAAAAATCTCTTTTCTAGTTGTTTAAACTCATCTTAATGACTTTTTTTTTTCTTTTCTGAATATGTTTGCATTCTTAAATTTGTGATGAACAGTAAATGAATAAATGTGTATTTTATTTTCATAAATTGAACAATAATTTATATTTCCAGATAGTTAATTTAATAGTTTGATTTTTAAATTGTTTTATTGCATACATATGTGAAAAAATATTTATACTAAGGACTTTAAGTAATATTTAAAATTGTACACAACTATTTCAATTACATTTAACATTCTTAAGTACATAACATTTATTTATCCATATTTAACATTTTACATTTAAACTACATGTTTCACTCTCAGAAAAAATTTTATATTCTTAAAAATTACTAGATGTCTTATAAAAAATAAAGAAGAAATCAGATTTAAACTATAAAAAATCAAACTGTTTTTATTTTTCTTAACAAAAATCATGCTTTTTAGAAATCCTNAAATAAAGTTAGTCATTATATGGAAAATATAAATTAAGCCACTTTACATTAACTAAACTTGGTCTAAAAAGGAACTTGTAGCCTTTTAACTTGTTTTCTGAACAATCTTAAATAAATAAGAATGTTATTTAAAGAAGAACATTAAAAGTAATAAAAAAATCTTTCTATTTTTTAACCTTGGAGGGAAAAAAAAATACTGTTACATCAGAAAGTTAAGCTGTCTAGTACTTTTATACTGGTCATCTGCTCATTTGCTTACAGATTATTTCAGAGCAAGCCTGAACTTGAACCATACCAATTTGTTTTGCAACTTTATTTTAAAGACATAAATTCAGAGATTGTTGTGAAAATGTTCTATTTTTATAACAATAATTTTTTTATCCATAATATCTAAAAAATACTCACAAGGAAAGACGCAATTTCATAGAATCAAATTAAACAAGAAAAACACATTAACCTTCCGCGTACGGCTCAGTTTTTATACTCTCAATAGTTCAATGACACCGAATCTCAATGTTTAAAAGGTCGAGACTTAGTCAGACTTCGCTCTCTCTCGATTTGTTTGTAAAAGTTACGATGAAAGATTCTTCTGTAGGAAGAGTCCATGCACTGGCACAAGACTCAGTCATGTGTAATTAAGGGGACCGATACTCACCCATCAAAACATTGATATGCCACAGGTTGTGCACCCCTAATAAATAATTTACTTAAGTAATGTAGAATCAAAATTTAATTGTGACAAACATAAATCAAAAACAAACAAAATGCAGTACGAAAACAAACCTGTCTTTTAATTATTTCTAGATTACTCTTGCCATATGTAATTAAATCAGCTAATTTCTCTTGATCTGTGACATCTTTGTAATCCTTGAAAGCATCTTTGATTCGACGTAAAGAGTAAGTTCTATAAAAGAATAATGCATTTTTAAGTACTTGAACTTATTAAACTTAATATTTAATAAATTTAAACACAATAAAGATTATGCGCGAAAAATAACTAAAATAATATCAATAACAAATAAATTATAATTTTAAAAGAAAATAAATATTAAATTTATACAAATAAAGTTAGTCATTATAATATGCAAGCAATAAATTATAAAATTTTAACCAAAAAAGAAAATATCATTTCTATTCCTTTGTCTTTTAGGCATAAGGAAATTCATCTTGAATGAAAAGGTTAAAAAAAATATGAAGGAAACAATATCCTTTTCTGTTAGCTACTCCCAAATCATAAATTGAATTAGCATGATATTTTTGGAAAATAATAATCTATTTAGGTATTTTTTAAAAGAATATTGGTTCCAGTTAGGTATCCATAAAATTTGAAATTCTCCTTGGTATAGAAGAGATATCTTTACCACTAAATGCTACAACATATTGTAAGCTAAATATTTAAATCTTGAAATATTTTTGGCAAAATGTACGTTATTCAGTTATAAGGTTCAAAACAAAACTATTTCATTTTAATAGTTTGATTAATGCTTAATGAACAATTTAAGATCTTTAAAAAAATATTTTTAATATGCGTTAAACTTAATTTGGTACTTTTCAGTTAGCTATATACCAGATGAAAAATCTTAGGCACGACATAAAAGTTTTAAAGTTTTGCGAAAAAAGGTAGTTAAGTAAATATAACCAGGAATATTATTACTAATTTAACTTTAAATTCATTAAATGTATTCTAGTTACAAATATTATAACAATAAACTCAAATTAATGTTGGAAAAGTTTAAGAAAAATCACCCAGTTTTATCTGGTATCTGCTAATAGATAAGTACCTAAAATTTTTATCTCCTTCCATAAAGCTCAGTTATTTTAAAGCAATATTTAAATTCCTTTTTCCAAAAAAATTAAATACCTGATATTTTTTTAAAGAATATGCCCAGATTTCTGTGATTAATGTTTATAATAAGACTATATATTATAACACAAAATTCAAGAAAACAATATGGCTAATTACAGACGACTGATACATGCATAAATGATTTGGAAGGTTTCAAACAGACTGACGCGCCAGGCAAAATTTATCCTGGCTCTGTAACTAATAATTCTTATACTAGTAATATTCATAGTTAATAATTCTTATAGTAAGAGTACTTTATGAATAGGTCTCTTATATTTAACAGAGTCTTAAAACATTCCTATTGCTTAAAGAATCTCATAAATTATGAGAGTCTTTAAACAATTCATTTTATCACCAAGATATTACCATCTTACTTTTCAAAAGATATTAATAATGATTGAAAAAAAGTCTATATTTTTCCTATCCCTTAGAAATGCTGCAAAAGTGATGAAAAATAATTAAAATTTAACTTTAAATTTACTTAATTAAGATAGCAACGAAATGAAATGAAATAAGTAGCTAAAATAAAAAGAATAAAAAAGTAATGACACTTAAAACACGGGTAAATAAACAAAATATTAGCTACAAAAAGATTGTTTTTGTCTAATTTGAGAATATCATTAAGGTGTCAAAAAGAAGATGCTCATGGTATCAAACTATAAATCAAGAATAAAGAAATTAAATTAAACACAAGAAACAATAGGCAATAAATATTTCATTCTTAAATCGCAGAAGAAATCTCCGTATGATTTTCACACTAACAGTTGGATTAATGAAATGATAAAATAGTATAATATTACAACTACAAATAAATAAAAAAAATTTATGTCAAACCTATACATATAACTAGAAAATTTTCCGGCTTCTCTTAATAAATTTTTATATAATCGTAACACTTCCATCCTGCGCGACGCCATTCAATTCAAATTGTAAACAAAAATTTTGTTGCCATATTTGTAAAGTGCTGATAGTTATATATATTATACATATATTTTTTTGTTTCTACACCAAAAATCTTTTTCAATTTTAAATATTTTTTATGAAAATATGCTTCTAATTACTAACCACAATCTATAGTTTCCAATAAATAATTTATAAAAATTATTTCCTTTCAAAAATCCCTAAGTCACTTTCACTTTCATTTGTGTGTTTTGGTTTTTGTTTATTCTATGGTTCGGTAGTTGATTGAAACAGAAAAGAAAGGTTTCTTTTAATTAATTTTCCTGATGTAAGCTATTTTAGGATAGAATCTGTCATTAATTATGTTGTCTTCATTCGTGTCTTCACTTTGTAAAGTTCACAAGGACTCATTTTTACTCTTACGATTAGTAAAACTAAATATTAGAAATGTTACAAACGATTCTACCAAATTGTCAAATACTGCAACAGCAGCAAAAAACGATATTATATCTGTGTTCGGAAACTCATATAAAGGAGATGAATTTACAAACGTTACTTCTCATATTCTTTCGTTTCTTTCAAAAGACTTGCATCATATTAAAAACCATCCTTTGCATTTAATCAAACAGAGAATAATTCGTTATATGTACGGAAATTACGTAAATTGGAGAGGTACTCCACTTTTCTCAGTTTACGATCGTCTGCTTCCAGTTGTCACCATAGAACAGAATTTTGACTCATTGTTAGTTCCTCCAGGACATCCAAGTAGAAGTAAAAGTGATTCGTATTATTTAAATTCTAATTTTCTTTTGCGACCTCATACGTCTGCTCACCAGCATGAGTTAATAAAATCAGGACTAGATCATTTTTTAGTTATCGGAGATGTTTATAGAAGAGATGAAATTGACTCAAAACATTACCCTGTTTTTCATCAATGTGAAGGTGTTCGCCTGTTATCATCTCATGAGGTTTTGTTATCAATTTTGTTATTTAAGTTTGAAAACTAATGGGAAGATTTCTGTTAGGGGTACCTACACCGAAATTTTGTAGCAACCAAGATATGGCACCTTAAAAACATCACAGAGGGGGGCAAATTTGAATGATATTTTTAATTCACCCCCTTGGAAACCACTTCCCATTTTATTTTTGCCAGCAAAAAAAAAAACTTTAGAGCTTTGGTGAAAGTAGTTGACTAGAACAGGTACCAATACAGAAATGTTCCCAAAGTTATATTTAAACTATTAATTTTTAGAAACAATTTATGTTTTATAAAAATAAAGCTGTGCAATTTTTTCATTGTGTAAGGTCGAACTTATGTGGGGGAAAAAAATGCAGGCAGGTAACATAAGGTATTTAAGATACCAAAAATTATGAATTCTGTTATTTTATTCGTGCATCTTAATTCACAATTTAAATAGCTTAAAGATGTTTTTTCAAGCTGTGTATTGATATTTTATTTTTATAACTGTTGTAGTTCTGAATAGATAATTTAGCTTTTGTTCTTGCTTCTGTTGAAATTCACATGACTTTTTAATATTTATTGAGATGAATTGATTTTTCAAATAGTCAATATTTTATAAAATTTGTTGTATGTATTTATTTGCATTTTTATAGCTTTATGAATTCCGTGTAATGTTCATTATTTTTTCTTAAAAACAGGTATTCAATAAAGTGCCTGGTGGTGAACAATTAAAGATATTTGAAAATGTTTCTAGAGATTCTATTAAACAAGGGTGTCATACTTTGGAAGCTGTTAAAGTAATGGAAAAAGACCTGAAGGACTGTTTATCTGGCTTAGTAAAAAAATTCTTTGGGAAAGGTTTGTATCCTTTTTTGTGTGTTTCAATGTGTTTAAAATTTCCAACCAATTAATTATGTTTTTTATAAAAAAAAAAAAAAATTTGCTTGTATACTATAATATATGCTATTTAAAATTTTTGCCTGTCTGAGTTTCACTTATATTTATTGTCAGAATTTGTAAATGTAATTTTTATAGTAAACTTTTAAAAAGATTGTCTGTGTGTATGGAATTTATGTGAACAAAACTTTCATGATTATTTTTAATTATTTTATAGTTTTGAAAATACCATACATTAATATTAATATTATTCTTAAATTAGAAGAGTAACTTTTATAGTGTATCAGATTTGAAATATATTTTTATTTTAAACACATAAATTATCGCTAACAATTGGACCATCAACTGTTTTTTTAATTTGACTTTTGTTTAAATTTTACTGTTCCATGATTTTAAAGGCATAACTTGTTTTAATTAATTATAGCTATTTCCCATGTATCGGATTTTTTTATTTTCCTTTTTTGAAAATTAAAGTTTGCATTAAATTATGATTTATTAACTGCTTTACTAAAAATTCAAACGGATAGTAAATATTTTATTTTTTATTAGTTTATGGAAATAATTTTGATAATGCTAGAAAAATTCTGTTCACAGAACCAAATCCTAGAATGGCAAAATATTAAGAAGGAAACAATGTGACTATATCTCAATTTTCATTACTGTTCTAGTTCTCCCAGATTCAATTAATTATTTAAAAATAAATTACTTTGCAATTAGCAAAAAAATATGATAAGCTCTTTGCACACAATGAATATGTGCTAGTAATAGTATAATACATTATATATTAGTTATAGTGTATAAAATATACACAAATTTAAAATGAAAAATCTGTACTCTAGTAATAATAAAATAAATATACATTGCTAAAGTGTTATTTTGAAATCTGCTATTGTTAACTTTGATTATTACCATTTATCTTTTAAAATTCTAGTTAATTTTGTAGCAATGATGTTATGAGAAGATATAAATTCATACTAGGTATTTAAAATTGTTTCTTCAATTTTGGCTAGATTTATTATCCATTCTATTATATTTACTATCTATCTTAGATGTTAAAATATGAGCTAATTTTTTTTAATAAGATTAGCCTGTTTTAATAGAAAAATGTAATATAAAAACATCATACAACAAAATATAGTGTAATGATTCAAGTATTGTATCATCAAATATTATAGAGTATAAACGCATTGTGTAATAAAGTATTGTATGCCGATTCAAGTATTACATCATCATATATTTGGTATTGTATGCTGATTCAAATATTACATCCTCAAATATTGCTTCACATTTTAGTATTGCATGCCTCATCAAGTAAGCTATTTTCACGGGGGGAAATGCTTTAAAGTATGGTAGGAATGAAAATACATATTTTTAATGTCTAAAACGAAGACACTGTTTTTGTTTCAATAGTTATTGCAGCCATATTTAAAACTTAAAGTAAAATTATAATTTTTAAATTTCAAAAACATTCATTATATTTTTATGTATAAATGTTATATAATGTGTAAGATCTCAAATCGTATTTACAGGAAAATATGTATCTAGTTCCAAAATAAAGTGAGACTTTAGTAAGCGGACATCCTCATATCCAAGAAAGTTACCTGCATTGGAAAGGTGTCTGCTTAAGGGCAGGACATGTTAATTGACAAAACTAATGCTTGAAACTACATAATATATATTTAAAATAATACCTACTATATAATATTTATGTAAACTTAATTCATAATATCACATTGTTTAAGATTCAAAGAAAACTGTATAAAAATAAAAATTGACATTTTGCATTGGTGCAACTGGAAAGCTGTTTGCATAGGAGACTTGCCTGTTTAAGAGCAGGATTTGTTAGTTGACAAAACTAATGCTCTTAACTAAATAATATTTATTTAAAATAATACATACATGATATTTATTTAATCTTAATACATAAAATTATATTGATCAAGATTCAAAGAAAACTTTTTAAAAATAAAGATTCACATTTTACTTTCGTGCAACTGTAAAAAAAAGAAAAAGAAAGTTGAATTATTTGCAGTTTGTTTTGAATAGTCCTGGCTCTTCAGATCAATTTGATGCATTTTCAATTCATTTAATGTTTTCTCTCCAATTTAATCATTTGGGGGAAGGAAAAGGTTCTTAACTCTTCAGTAACCTCCTGAACTATTGTTGGACATTTTATAATTGAATTATTAATGAATGATTCCAAATTTAGTACATTAACTCAAATATCTCCCTGATTAATGATATGTGTTTCAGTTTCAAAAGCAGAGGTAATACTTATCTGCTACGTATCTTTTCTCTTTCACCTTTTGGAAAAAAGCAGTTGTTGTAATGGACAATACAATCATATCAATAAGAACTTGAAATAATGCAATGTAATAAATGTCATAGTTTATATACTTTAAAATTAATATATATATATTTTTTTCTATAAGAAAATCATTTGCATTTTTAATTTCACACATATCAGAAGCAATTAAAGCAGTTATTTATGTTACAGTTTCTTGAGGAAAAAGAATGTTAACAAATTTCTTACTTTGCTTCTTAAAATGCAAATTACCATTTTAGATATTTTAATAAATTAGTTTAAAGTTATTTGAATTTTTGATCCACTAACATAGTGTTACAGTAGTTTGGACCATTTGTAATGATTTCTTAAGAGGTATTCACATTATTATCACCTTATTATTCTAACTTAATTCAAAGTGAATAATTCTTTACATTTTAAAAATAATACCTTTTCTAATTGTACTTTATCCATTTCTATTTAAAATGTAATGGTGATTCTTTATCCTCATGTTACTCTATTTTAATTAATATTTATTTTTTTTCTTATTAAAAATATTTTATTGATTGGTTAATTTGAATTGTAAGGTGCAAATTGAATTTATTTTTATACAAATACTTTTAAATGTATTGGTTACCTTTATAAAAATTGCTGGAAAAAAATTAGAAATATGAATATATTGATTAATAATAAATATTTTAGCATATGATTAAAAGTATTGTATTGAGAATGTTGAACAATTCATTGTTTTATTTCAAAGGTGATTAAAAATTCTTGTCTTCAAAATTAGACAGTGATCCAAAAAAAGATTAGAAATTTATCATATTTACTGTTCTTCTATAAAAAATATGAAACACAAAAGTTTATTTTGTTTTTACATACTAAACTATTGTTTTACTATTGTTTTTTGCATACTAAATTTTTGCTCTAATTTTTTAGAATTATTAATTACATGAAAATAACATTTCAGATATTGAGTATAAATGGACGGAGTCGTATTTCCCTTTTACACATCCTTCCTGGGAACTTGAAATATTACATGATGGGGAATGGCTGGAAATTCTTGGCTGCGGAATAATGGAACAAGAAATTCTGAACAAAGGTACATAATTACATTTGTTAGTATGTCCTTTCTTTTAAACATATTATTAATTTATTAATATTATTTTATGATTTGATATTCCATTGAACAGTGTTGTTTTCTCACAATCTTTAAAATCAAATTTTTTTATAGTTCTTTATCTCAATTTATTATCCTAGGCTATAATTTTTTTTTCTGTACAAAAATTTGTCTTCTTAGTGTAAAGTAAAATTAACAGCCACCACAAGGAGACTGAACATAAAAAATGGCAATTACCAAATTGTCTGTCAGTCACCACTCAATTGCCCCCTTTTTTTAAAATTGAAAATGCAATATCATTGTGCATTTTATTATTGTTTTTTTTTAATAAACGTGAAATTACGAGAATTTTATAATATTCTGAAAATTACTTTATAACTGCTTGTTTCTGAACAATTTTCTTCATTTTGAGAAATGCTTCTAAAGTTCTTTACATTCATTAAAAAATTGCTGATAATTATTATCAACAGTTTTTTCAATTGTATAAAAATGTTCTATCTCTTTAGTAGTGGCCACATATTTTAAAAAAGTAGCCACTGTTAAAATTGCCAACACTGGCCTCTTGCAAAACTTCCTATTTTTATCCTATATTCCTGTGTCCTCAACTTTAGAATTTCTTACAATAAATTATTTAATGTATCATCATATATGGTGTTAAGGATTCATTAATTTAACTGAGCGTTAACTTTATTTCAACATATTTTTTAAAAGGAAAAGATAATAAACAATTAATTATTTATAGCCGGTGCAACAGAAAAAATTGGATGGGCATTTGGAATCGGTCTGGAAAGATTGGCCATGAGACTGTATGACATACCAGATGTCAGACTTTTCTGGAGTCAAGATTCTGGATTTTTATCACAATTTGACGTGAAAGAGATAGATACTCCTATTCAGTACAAAGTTAGAATAAGTTTCAATTTCTTATAATTTTATTCAATTTATTTTTACTTTTTTAATATTTAGTTTATTTGAGTTTATGTACACTTAAAATTTAATGAAAATTTTAAAAATTGTTTACTTTTTTAGTTATAAAAAAGTTGATTGTTTTTGTGATATAAAAATTATTAATGAGATAATAATTTGCCCTTATAAATATTCTATTCATAAAATATTCTATTTTATGAATAGAAAAATTATTTAGACTTTTGTTTAATGTTTAAACTTTCCTGATATAATCCATTGTGGAATTTTTATTGTGTACTTCTTATTTAATATTATTTTGTAATATAATTCAAATAGGTTTGTTGTTCAAGTTGATTGTTCAAGTAGATTTGTTATTTTTCGTACATGTTGATCATTCCTAGAATTAGGTGGTGCAACAATTAGGAATTCCATAAATAATCTATGTATTAAATTAGGGAAATAAAAAACAATTTTATTTTCAATTAAGAGTTTAGGGTTTGTAATTGCCCTGATTTTCCTTATGAAAGATATTTTGACCTTATTTATCCTGAATTTTAGTTTTTTGTTCTGATTATTGTGTGTGTTTAGTATATCCCATTTTCCATGATCACAATCGCGAATTTTAAAATAATCCATATGAAAAACTCCATATTTGATAGTTCAAATTTGAGGATCCACTAACTATATACATAGCTCAGACATACATTTACACAAGATTCATTGTTTTCCAACTTTTTAGGAATTCAGACATTTTATGAACAAGAAACTCATTTAACAATTTTACATTATCAAATTTTAATGTTGATGAATTCAAGGACCATCTGCTTATTTACTATTTTCAGTAAATGCAGTAACAAATCTAGTAGGGTAGAGTTTTGTAGTTTCACAATTATTGATTCATCTCATTCTTCTTTTTTTTAAAAATTTCAATCAACAATACAGTGAATATATCATGAAATTTCTAAATTGTGAATGTATGGATTATCTACTAATTTTCTTTTCTAAAAAAATGTTTAGTAAAATATTCAGTATGTTTTTGCTTCAGTTATTTTTATTTCAAGATTATTGAAGCCCTACTTTTAAATAATGTAATTAAAAAACTCAATTGAAAAAATTTAAATATTTGTATGAGGAAATATTAAGTAATTTATGGTTATTTAATGAACTGGTCTATAAAAATTTTCTATATATTTATCTCAAACTATTATGAATTGTTTAGTGCTACATTATTAAAGTTATTCTAGAAAGTGTTTAAATTTTCTCCATTAAACAGTAATATATATTCTGAAATGAAAAATAATATACTTTTGAGGAAAAATTTGTATTTATTATACTTAAGTAGACCAAACTTTATGTTTTCTTTGTTTTATTTTCTGGCCTTTTTATAAGTAGACTTGTATATGTTCCAAAAAATGACCTAATGTTTCTAAATAAAAGAAACAAAGGAAATAAAAATATGACCACCGAAGCCGGCGTCTTCAGGGGGTACCGGCCTCGGTAGCCATTAAAAACAAAACCATTTCTAATTGAGGGAGAAGCAAATGCTTAAAATATCTCCCTCAGTACCCAGATGGTTTTGTATTGAGGTCCAGGAGAAACAAGATACATTCCTGGACCCCTATACAAAACCATCGGGGTACTGAGGGAGATATTTTAAGCATTTGCTTCTCCCTCAATTAGAAATGGTTTTGATTTTAATGGCTATCGAGGCCGGTACCCCCTGAACACGTCGGCTTCGGTGGTCATATTTTTATTTTTATTTCCTTCGTTTCTTTTATTCATACTTTTTTCTGAAATTTCTGCTGCTTATTAGCGCGTTTTTTTTTTTTTCGAAGAAGTTTTTTTCAAAGAAGTTTTATCCTTTTCGAATTTAATTATTTGTGCTTTCTTTCAATACTGATGTTTCTAAAAATATTTTGTCCCGACTTTTTCTTTTGATCACTACCAGGTATGTGAGCCTTTATTTCAAGGACACTCGCGATACGAAAATAAAATTTGTCAAAGAAAAAATGAAGAAAAAAATAGTATTAATCAAATGATTTAATAAATATCGAATTTTTCAAATAATATATTTAAAATTTTTAAAAATATATTAATAAATTATAATATTTTAAGAATTTCCTTTGGACGTATGTACTTTAGGAAAAAAATATTAAAGTTCAATGAATTGAATTGAGTGAAGTTCAATAAAATACAAAAGTTACTTTGGAAAAAGTGTTAATTAATTTAATTAGCATAATTTAATTGATTAGCATTATAAATTTGTAAAATTAATTAATATTAACATTATTTAATTAGTTAATTAATTATTTAAAATTTTGATACTGTGTCAGATTTCCTAGCCTAATTTAAAAGTAACTTTGATTAAAAAAAAAAAAGAAGTTGCACTGACATCACTTTTTTTTTAGAGAAAGAAAAACAAATAAAGCTAATAGTCTTAACTATTTGTACTCTGGTTTCCCTATAGTAGAGTTTCACTTATTAGAAATAATGTATAGCAAGAATTTTAGTAAAGTATAAAGCAATTTTAACTGCATAAAATGTTTAAAACTGATACTTTTAAATGCAAATTATAAAGTTAATAAATCCAGGTTAACCACTGAACAGGGAAATCGGAGTGAAAAGGGAAAAATTGGCGAAATTTGTACACTTAAAAATGAGAAGGAATTTAATTGAAATGCCCAAATTTGAGGTAAAAGTACCTAAAAATCCTATTTGTTGCCTATTGTACCTAAAAATCCTATTTGTTGCCTAAGTTGTTGCAAATTATTAAAAATATTTTCTGATGCCCGATTTTAGTTAAATCTATATCAATAAATAGATACCTACTAAAACATTTTTTTGTCTTATTAATGCATTATGCATTTATAAAATTTTATAAGATTATAATCAATACTTTAACAAAAAGTTAATTTAACATTCATTTGAAAGCATTGCAAACAAACAATTTTACAAATTCTGAAGATATTTTCTGGAGCTCATTTTAGGTTTAATCTATATCAATGATAGATAACTATTAAAAGTATTTTACTTATTTAAGCATTTGTGTTTATTGTATTAATAAAATTATATAAAAATTTTATCAATAATTTTTTTAGCTAAAAGTTACACACATTAGAAAATGTTTTAATTAAACAATTCAGCAAATTTTGAAAGATTTTTTCTGACGTTAAATTTTTGCTTAATTTATATCAATAAATAGATATCTATACTAAAAGTTTTTGTTTTATTAATGCATTTATATTTTTAGAATTTATAAAATAATATAAAATTTTTATCAATATTTTTTAAGGAAAATTTATTCCAACACTGACTAATCAAAACTCTTTGTCTTCAGTGTAATGAAAACAGTAAATTGTTATGGACATTTATACAAACTGACCCCAAATGTTTCCCATCTGACTAAAAATTACTTATAGCTACGACAGATTTCTTATTATTTGCAATAAATAGCAGCAGTGTGAAATTTGTTTGTGGTACACTATATCTCTGTATAGCTATCTACCTGAATCTTTCACATATCTTTCACATTCTTTTTTCAAAAAAGATTAATTTTCAAGTTCAGTAGTAAGTTAAATGTTTTATAATGTATTTCATGTGTAAGATTAAGACATGATTAAAAATTTTAAAAAGAAATCTATGCAGCAAGGTACAAAAATAATAAAACTAGGATCTTTGATAAAGTTAATCTAGAAACTCATGAAATTTTTTCTTTCTGAATTTGTACCTCCACACTAAAATTTTTACATTAAAAAGTTCTGGCTACCTCCAGGTCTAGTTTACTAATTTTTAAATAAATATTCAACTATGTACTTTAAGTATTGTTTGAACAAACATTGTTGATTTAAAATAATAATAATAATATGCTCTTACACAGATCTTACTTTTTTCTTGGATAGTTATTTTCTTGAGTTGAAATAATACCAAAATAATTTTAACCACTTTTTACCATATTTAATTCATGATTTAATATTATATTAAACTATGTATGATAGCAATCTTTTTTTATTATATAAAACAGCAAAGCTTTAGTTTTAATAAAAAAATATATATAATTTTGTGTTAAATATGTTCAAATTTATGATAGACTTCTCACTAAAAAAATTTATAAACAAATTAGTAATATTTTTATATGTATATAGGTAATCATGCATTAGTAAAAAGTAATACAAAATATGTTATGTATTCAATTTAACTATAAGAAAAAAGAAAGTTATTAACTGATATACAAAAATAATGTTTATGTAATTTGCATACTTATTTACATTATGTTAATTTAACATACTTTTGTTGTCAAATTTACCCACTTATATTTTATGCTAGATATTCAATTCAACTAAATAAAGAAAATTCAATTTAAATTCAATTAATTCAAAATTAAAATTAAATTTTAGTATAATTTCTATACTAGTTATTTCAAAACCAGTTTAAACTATATTTAAAAATTTTGCAGAAGAAACATTAAACTTCTCACTTTCTTTTATTCAAGCATATGTTATTAAACTAACGGATATAAAATGAAATAAAATGTTTTACACCATAAAAAGTTAGTTGTGGAGCAAAAAATAAATAAACTAGTTTTGAACAAATGACAGCGATGTGACTGCTTCTCTGTGTAAACCAAATTATAACAGCTAATTAGCATTTGAACGTAATTTGAAACTTATGTAATTAGCTGTGTCTGAAATTGATCCAAAAAATACTATGCTTTTTGCCAAATTTATATTTTTGGGTAAGTTTGTATAATTTCTAAGTTAATTTTTGGGCTAAATTTTTGTAATATAAAATAATAATATATTTCTGAGAGAAGTAAAATTGGCATCAAAATTATCTGATATAAATTGTTTAAAAATACTAGCAACCCACAAATTATCAGATTTTAATGAATGGAACTTCAGGTGAGATTTAAAGGAGAGAAAAAAGTTAATCACACTGGTTTCAATATGACATTCTCATTTATCTTTAATATGTTTCATATTTATAAAATTTTATTCTTCTTCCCTAAACTTTTTTTAAAGACTTAATATGATTTCGTTGCAGGAAGTCAGCAAATACCCCCAATGCACCAATGACATATCATTTTGGGTACCTAAAGACTATCACCCGAATGACTTTTATGACATTGCGAGGAGCGTCGGAGGAGAAATTATTGAACAAGTCTACAAAGTGGATGAGTTCTTCCACCCCAAACACAAGAGGCAGAGTTTCTGCTACCGCATTGTATACAGACACATGGAACGCACACTTACGCAGAAAGAAGTGAATGCAATTCACAAAGAAATTGAAGTTGCCGCTGTAAAATTATTGAAAGTAGAAATAAGGTGAAATATTTGTAACGACTGATGTTTAGGTTTAATAAAAGTGTGTTTTAATATTGTTTACGGTTGTGTTCATTTACTAAATAGCTTTATAAACATTGAACGAGTTTTATTCATTACAATATAAGATGATATTTTAAGTCCATTAGCACATCGTGTGGTTTCTTTACTGCAGTGGCATAAAAAATTTGGTGTATTCTGTAAGCAAACTGAGCAATCGTATGCCCCTGTAAAAGAAATGTTACCACTTGAGGAGACAAAAATTTTCTTTAATGAAATGAAATAAAAAAAAGTTATATATATATATATATATACAAAAATAAAAACCGGAGTCAATTGTTAAAAACCGGTTAAATTGCTTTTTTTACAAGTGGAAATGGTAAAAATCTAATTGTTAATGAAAAAATATTTATATTTTCTTTCTTTAAATGTAAACAACATTTCAATTTTATTAAGCATTATTTGTGGCCCCTCCCAGAAAATTTTTTTTAACTTTGTTTGGAAATAATACTATCTGCTTAAAAAAAATTAAACTTTGTTTGAAAATAATACTATCTGCTTAAAAAAAATTAAACTTTGTTTGGAAATAATACTATCTGATTAAAAAAAATTAAACTTTGTTTGGAAATAATACTATCTGCTTAAAAAAAATTAAACTTTGTTTGGAAATAATACTATCTGATTAAAAAAAATGATAAACAATAAGAATAATTATAACTTTAAAGTCTTTCAATTGCATGAAATGGATGACCTCTTATTGAACGAAAGCCTGGATTGGTTGCCTGCTTGACCCCTTCTTTCCTGACCACTGCTTGACTTCTAACCTTTAGATAATGAGTAAAAGTTTTCAGTAGCCACAATGGATGATATAATGCAAACAATATAACTTTACTCAAATGAAAAAACTTGAACTTGTGATGAAAAACTTAAACTTGTAACAGCTCAATTTTTTTGAAAAAAATGTAAGTTGTTTCACACAATCAATCTTCTTATGAAACAAAGCAATAATCGTTGCTGCAAGGAAAGAAATTACTTCTGTCACATTGCTCTGTAGTTCACTTTTTGTTGTTGCTGTCGTCGGCCTTTAAGGCAGAGGGTTCTTGTTTTCCAGTGGCGCCATCTGTGGCCAAGAATTCGACTTCTGCCACACCCGTTTATAGGGTGGACCTATTCATAGATCCACAGATAGTAATTTTGACCTGAACCAGAGAACAACTAATCTCCGATTCAGTACCCCCAGAGGTATAATTTGTTTTGGGAACATGGAGGACTGTGTAACCCGACAGATTTAACGTACACCATTTACTACAAGGGGAGTCTTGGTTGGATTCGAACTCCCGTTCTCACGAACGTGAGTCCAGCGCCCTGGCTATTCCGACCTTGAAGTTCACTTGTAGTAGGTATATGGTAAGGTTTCTTAAATACTATATCTTGTCTCATTTTTAAAAGATTCTTATCCATTATTTTTGTATCAATAGAATATTAGAAAGAAAAAAAAATCATTCTGAAGTTAACTCTCTAAATCATAGTATTGATCTTTCATTTTACAATAATTTTTAATAGACTCTTTTAACATCTATTGCGTTGCCAATCACCATATGCAAATATGTGCGAGTTAGAAAGTTGCTTTGAATATATATATATATATAAATTAAAATTAGTATTAAAGGGCAGAATTGATTATTTAAAAACACAGTCCTTAAATAAGAAATTGTTTAGTTATTCCGTTTTATTTTGCGCAATATACATTTTTTGTAATCGTCTTTAATGCTTCTTGATTTTCTGAGAAAAATAGCACCTGTTATTTTTTAATATGAAATCAGAGTGTAGTGATAATTATGCTACTGCATTTCAATTGATTTCCATACCAGCCGTTTGATGAAAATGCTCTTTCCAAAAATAGTGGCGATTTTCTTATCTTTATTCTGTAGAAGTTTTGGATTTCCATCCCGTAAGTTTTCAAAATGTTGCGTTAAAATGTTTGTTTAATCATTTATAGTTACGTAAAAAGCCAATTTTTTTGAAATTGTTTTTGTCTCATTCACTGCCTGTCGTTAACGTGACAATATTTATTATTATTTTGTCATTAAGGGACAAGTATTACAATCTTTTATGCAAATTTAGTAGTAAATTTAGTACTCAATTTCATCAACACTTAGAAACATGACATATTTTGGTTTACACAGGCAACCAACCTTTAATATAATTGATGTTAATTTATTCTGTAATATCTTAACATTTATTAGATATTTTAATAGATACCCAATAGATTAGGGGGGAAAATCAGTGTAGTGAATACCGGGCAATGGAACTCTTAAACATAAAAATTGAGTATACCCGTTATTATCTACACCTGCCCGTGTCCCCAACACTAAAATTATATTATTTAAAATTCAATTTCTCAGGAACAATTCAACCAATTTCGTTCAAATTTTGTATCTTACCAAGCGAAATTAGATGATTTAAAATTACGTAAAAAAATTGCACCCCTGATAATTAAAAATTTTTTTGATTAGTTTTAAATAAAATGATAAATATTTATTGAAATTTATTTTTTTAGAGAAATTTATCTTTACATAAACGAATTTTATAATTGTGTGCAGAAATTTTACAATTTTCTAAAGAAGATTTCGAGATATGGTGAAAATTGCAAAAAGTAAAAATAACATTAAGGGATCCAAACTTTGGACGGCTCTCCTGACCAAACTATTAGGACCTTATTTCCCAGATTGTGGCTGCCTCTATAAATTGGAAGTCAGAAATCCAAATCCGTCGAAAAAAAGGTTTGCTTATTCAGAGAAAGTACGTTTTTGTGTCTGATTCCTTAACTTAAAATATCGTTTTCCCTAATTAATTCAGATATTTGAGGTCATACCCCTCGAACCATTAAGATGAAGTGCTAGAAGAGGAAGATCCCATCATTAGATCAGAAGTTACTTATGGTGGTTCGTTTTTTTATTTATTTTTGCGCTCTCTACAAAGGCTATGAAACTCTCCAAAGATAATCTAAGCAGAACGTGAAGATGAAGTTATTCAAGGTTATTATAATTATTCTTTTGCACATTTAATGTAGAATTTATTTTATTTTACTTTACAACCGTCGTTGTACAGCCGACCACCCAATTTTATGGGTTTACGACTACTAATATTCAACTACGTAGCCTTGTAATTTTGAACCCAATCCAGAAGACAAAGGGAACTCTTGGATCGAGTATTGGGAGAAATTTGCCTTCGTGGAGGACTTTTTGATGGAGCTAAGACGCATTTGCGTTACATGGAGAGGATGACCATGAGAACCTCCCGCGATTAGCCTGACGGCAATCAAATCCACGATCCGTCTACCACTGAGGATATTTCACGTCAGCACTGTGGTCGGTGNTTTTGATGGAGCTAAGCCGCATTTGCGTTACATGGAGAGGATGACCATGAGAACCTCCCGCGATTAGCCTGACGGTAATCAAACCCACGATCCGTCTACCACTGAGGATATTTCACGTCAGCACTGTGGTCGGTGCAAACCGGATCCGGAATTCGTATCGACTGGGATTCGAACCCAGGCGAACGCTCTATCCCCTGAGCCATCGCGGCTCATGTAGGATTTATTGTTAACAACCCAAGTAGCACATAACATTNTTTCTAATATTAGATCATATCTTTTTGCTACCTGGGAAGAGCAGTAAACATTTATAATTGGGTAAGGTTAAAACACTCTTCTATCTACTCCGTTATAAACGCTCTCTTAAACAAGCATAAACATGAGAGTATAACAATTGCAAGATAAATACATAGATCTCATTTGTTATCAAATTTAGAAAAACGAAAAATTATTCCTATTGTAATAATAAAGACGTATTTTTCCCCTACTAACTTTTTAAAAAAAATCTTTGAGAGGCGGTGTAGGTTTTTTCTACAAGAAACGTAGCTTAACTTATCTCTCAATAAATTCTTAAATTATATACAACTTGCTTTCTAATACTTTATTACTGAAACGGAAATCTAATGATTTTTCTTTTATTCTTGAAGCGCATCTTGGAAACCTACCTTTGGAAAATCCAGATTTGTTGGGTGGTGATATCCTTGGAATTCCAGACTTCGTAAGAATCTTTTTAATAAGAACTTTTTTTAATTTCGATCTGACGATCTTAAGGTGAAGGAAAAGAATAAATATGAAGGAGGTGGAAAATTTATGAATAATTTCTTATCTTAACTATTTCATTAGTTTTATAAAGTTTTTTTTCCACAAGAATTTAAATTATAAAATCACTTGGCAATACCCTCCAACTATTACGGAACCTCCGTAGTTTCAGAAATTATTTTTTATAAAAGGTAACAAATGAAATGCATTATTTTTTTTTTTTAAATGAAAAGAATTTTGTTTATTATTGTGTATACGTTTAACAGATATGTGAAATATCAAACTGACAAATGGTCACGTTCTTGATTTGATAACGGCATGTCACCATAAGACGCGCCATTCTTAGAGATCCAATCAAATCCAATACTCAAGTGTCGTCATATAGTTGTTTTTTTTCTCAAGAACGAATGTTCTCTTTATTTATGGAAATATGTCGCCAAGTTTAGGGTTCCAGTAAGGCTGCGAAACTACTATAATCTTTTTGTTTAATAATTCTATGTTATATATCGTAAGAGATAGCACTGATTAAATTTCTGTGAGGCGAGTTTAAAAGCTTTTAGATTGTTTTGAAAGCATATTCATGTAATTTGATAACTAAATAAAACGACTATGTTGTTTGAATCTAGATTTGTTTACTTTTCCTTTAGGATAGAAGCGCTACTGTACATCCTGAATATTTGTGGCCAAATGGCGTTGTGCCATATGTTGAAGATCCAAGTCTGAGAGAAACAGTGTGTAAGTAATTTAATTAAACAGCAAAATATACATATTTAGTAAATAGTCAGTTATGATGAAACACAAATGCTATAAAAAACTGTTGAATCATTATTGAGGAAGATGAGATGAAAAACTTTAAAAACTGTTTTATAGCTTGAAGAACTGTTTTTAATAATCGAATTTCATCTCTTCTCTGTTTCTTTATAGATACTCGTTTGATTTCGAGAAAGACTTTCTTCTGAGTTAAATTTTATTTTGGAGTTAAGATGCGATTTTTTTAAAATTTCTTTTAAGGCAAGGACTCTCAAACGATTAAGTTTTAATTTGGAGTTCTAATGTGAGGTTTTTGTTAATTTATTTTTCGGCGAGGATTTTAAAAAGATAATTGAGGAAGATGAAATTTTCGAAAAATGGGTAAAATATTAATTTTGGTCTATAATGTGATTTTTGATTCATTTTTATTTTCTGCGAGGATTCTAAAACTCTATTGTGATTTTTTATAGAGATTTATTTTTCATTTATTTATTTTAATTCATTTTTTAAGGAGTTATAATATGATTTTTTGTTTTTCATTTTCGGTAAGGATTCTAGAACGATTAAATTGTAGCTCAGATGTGATTTTAATTTTCTGCGAGAATTCTAAAAATGTATAATAAGGAGTCTACAGGCAGCACGGAATTAATTTCAACTACTTCTAAGCTTGATTTTTTCTTTCTTTTTTTTTTTTTTTTAAATTATCCTTAGTTTTTCTGAGATTGGAAGGTGCAATTGAACAATATGAGAAAAATACCTGCATTCGTTTTATTAAACGAACAACTGAGAAAGATTATCTAAGACTATTCCCTGGAGAAGGGTAAGTTCTTTATTCTACTTACTTTGCGATAACACTGATACACAATGATATTTTTGATGAAAATTTATGCATTACCACGTTAAAAATAATAAAGCAAAACCAAGATAAAAATTTTAAAAAATCCCTATTGAGGAAGGTAAGATTCAAAATAAACTCTTTGCCTTTCAACTTATCTCTACTTCCTTCAGCAAGCAGACAAATTTCACTGAAGGAAGTTACAGTATAGTTTGTCTAAGCTAAGAACTCCTCCCGTCACAAAGTCTGAATGGAATGGAAACAAGAATGGTGCATTTTAGGGAGGGTAGCTTCACTCTAGGACTAACACAATAGACCGAAGAAAGATATTCCCTTTCTCTCGCCGTCCCGAGACGAAACCACTCCAAAACAGTGACCCCACACCCCTACATGAAATAGTCATACCTCGTTACCATAGTCACCGCCACGAGTCCAGACGAACGTCTAGAGGAGTTCTTATTTTAGACAAACTATAGTTATTGTTAGATAGCATTTTCTTTACGTAGTCGTTTTAACATAAAGTTTTGATTTATGTATAATTTTAGACTTCATTTTCCAGGGATTATAGAAATGGACATTATTAAAGGCGTTGATTATGCTATGTTAAGGAAACTTATTTTTTAAAAAATCGTTTTATGTAGAAAGAAAGTTAAATGTTATTGAGTTAACGGTTCCTTTTGCAGATGTTATTCTCACGTTGGAAGAACAGGTGGTGCTCAGCCTCTTTCTCTCGGTCATGGATGTGGCTTTACGGCAACCATTGTTCATGAACTAGGACATGCTATAGGATTTTTCCACGAACAGAACAGATCTGATAGAGATGACTATCTAGTCATATACTGGAAAAATATTAAAGAAGGTCAAGTCACTGTTTGTTATTAATTCATTTGCATATTTGAGCTAAAACACATCATTCAACTTTTAGTGTGTATATAAGTTCAAATCATAGTGGTAGAAATCTTTTATGAAATGACCACTTGGTGGCTCATTGTATAATTATATTTTTATTTTATAACTGTCGTTGAGCAGCCGACCCAATTTTTTGGGATTACGTGTACTAATGTTCAACTCCGTAGCCTTGTAATTTTGAACCCAATCCAGAAGACATGGGAACTCCTGGATCAAGTATCGGAAGAAATTTTTCTTCGTGGAGGACTTTTTGATGGAACTAACCCGCATTTGCGTTACATGGAGAGGGAAACCACGAAAACTCCCCACGGTTAGCCTGACGGCAAGGGGCTCTAACCCAAGATCCGTCTACCACTGAGGATATTTTACATCAGCAGTGGTCGGTGCAAGACAGATGCGGAATTCGTATCGACCAGACATCGCTGGGATTCGAAACAGGATCACCTCATTGGAAAACGAACGCACTATCCCCTGAGCCATCCCGGCTCTTGGTGGCTCATTATAATAATATATAGACGAAGTGCTATTTTTTAGACATAAAAACCGCGTCTGAATTCTTAACTTTGTGGCTCTCTCCTGATATTCGCCAAATATGTATTTTGAGCTCAGCTTTTTTTAAAACCCGACGTTTCGTACTTAGATTATAAAGTAATAATAAATCGTGCTTTTTTTTTCCACCGTTCCAAAAAAGCAGAATAGTAGTTCCGTATTTCTAAGATTTGTGTTTATTGCGAGAAAAGATTAAAAAATGAAAAAAAAAAGAGGATTCGCAAAATATCGAAATATATTTTAAAGTGAAAATTGGGTGGGGTACAGGGAGTTTTCGTTTGAACTCTATGTCTCGAGTCGTCTTTCTATGTCTTGAGACTTGTGACATGAGAATGTGGACTTAAGTACGTTTCCGATTGTTTAAATCTGACATAATGACTGATTGAGTCGCGATGGCTCAGGGGATAGAGCGTTCGCCTTCCAATGAGGTGAACCGGGGTCTGATCCCAGCGATGGCTGGTAGATACGAATTCCGCATCCAGCTTGCACCGACCACAGTGAATATCCTCAGTGGTAGACGGATCATGGGTTAGAGTCCCTTTGTCACGAGGCGAACCGTGGGATGTTCTCGTGGTCTTCCTCTCCATGTAACGCAAATGCGGGTTAGCTCCATCAAAAAAGTCGGCCACGAAGGCAAAATTTCTCCCAATGCTTGATCCAGGAGTTGCCTTGCCTTCTGGATTGGGTACGAAATTACAAGGTTGCACATTGGTAGTTAAACTCAAAAAATTGGATCGGTTATAAAATAAAATAATGACTAAATTACATCCTATTATTCTGCAGGACTCGAAGATCAATTTTTCAAACTAAAACCTGAAGAGAATCAGTTGCTGACCGAGTTTGATTACGATTCCATCATGTTGTATGGTTCGTACACTTTCTCCAAAGACCGTAAGAATCTGAAGACAATGGAAGGAAAAGGAGGAAGATTATTACCAGAAGTTGTCGTCAAGTATAATCTAAGCAAGACTGACATCAAAAGAATAAACATGTTGTACAAGTGCAAATAAACTCTCCAAATGTAATCGAATAAAAAATGACTACAAAAGAATAAAAATGCTAATAAACTCTCCAATATAATTTAAGAAAAACTGACATTAAAAGCAAAACATGATGAAATATGCATAAAAAAGGTTCTGATTGGAATAACTTTTTGAATAATCGTATAGTATTTTAAAAAGAGTCATATTTTCAAAACTCGATTTCACACGAACTATTCGACCTATAGCACTCAATTTTTTTTTTCATCTAAAAATACATACATTAAAATCATGTACAAATTTGTATCCTTACAAATTAAAGTTTATTTGATTATCTTTAAATAAATTAATAATAAAATTTTTTTTAAAAGAATAGAGCTACGTTTGGATAAAGAAATTTTGTGATTGTGTGAAAATTCTGCAATTCGCTAAAAAGGTTTTCGAGATATGGCGAAATACTCAAAAAATAAAATTAACATTAAGGGATCCAAACTTTAGACAGCTCATCTGGGTAAACTATTGGGAGCAATTAATCGTTCTTATAGAAAAGAAAAGAAAATTTAAGGAAAAGGAATATTTTATTTACGTTACAATATTAAAAAAATATATATATATAAAATATAATTTTTAAAACATTGACCATTAATGGGGGTCGAACTCCGGACCCTCAGGTCTAGCAAATTGTTGCTTCCTATGCCTAAAAAACTGTTGTGCAAATATTGCATAGAATAACCAAAATAATAGTTAAAAGTTACAAATGTTTTTGCCTAAAGTGTTCGATAGTACTATTTTCGGTTCGTAACTTAGTGTCAGTCCTTCAAACCTCTAAAAGCTTAAAACTTCATTGATAATTGTGACAGGGTGCGTAGCCATATTTTTCTACAAAAAATAAGCACTTTAAAAATATTATTAATAACTTTTCAAACAAAAAAAAAATCATAATTAGCATCTGTGCACTAATAAAAAATTTTTTTTCTCTGTCTTTCAAAGTTCTTAATTTATAAACATAAAATCAATAAAATTCAAAAAAATTTTCAAGAGCTACATAAAAATGATAAAATACATAGTTTCTGAAAAATATTGCAGAGAACTTTGTGGAAATCATGCATTTGTTGTAATTGTGAACAAACAACAGTCGACACAGCAAATAAAAAAAGTTTTTTTAGTAGCACTTTTTAAAACCGCTACGTACCCTGCGTGAGAAACCACGTGTTGATGTCCTCAGCAGTTTTAAAATGATTCTGTTAGTAATTTCTTCAGAAATATGAGTCTAGAAGTGTTTCCATTATTTTGTCCACCCCGTGCACGCTAAACTTTGAAGTCATTGACAGTTTAATTTTTAACTGTAGTCAGCAGTTTAAGTTAAGATATACACGGAAATTGATATTAGTATAGAACTTTTATACGGTTGTTAGATTGACCTTACAAAGGGTCAGATTTTTCTATACATCAATAGGCCTTAGTAACATGACTCTTTACATTTTCTTAGCTAATTTAATAATTATTAAAATACAGTCTTTGTGGAATAGATTTCAACTGATTACACGGTTAATATAAGCCTTCTTTTTTTAGAGATTTGAATATATAATTCATTTAATATGTGTACACAATAGGCTATAGATTATTCACCTTATGTACTCAGCAAAAATTCTGTATTATTCAGCTACCTGGTAAAAAAATGAGCAATATAGAAACAGGTTGTTCGCAAGATTCATAACTTGTGGTGTAGGCAAAAAAGGGGGCTGTAATAAATGCGATTATTTGTACATCTTTTTCTATCCAGTTATTTGCACGTTTGTGTTGTATATTAAATCTTAGTATATTTGTGTAATCATTATCATAAAATTTGAAATATTGAATTATAATAGAGAGGGATAGTAAAGAGTCTTAAACTATATACTACATAGGGGAAAATAGGGTAATATCGGGTAGTAAAAAGAGATCAAAATTCATGTAAAAAAAAAGTTATTAAATACAACTTTTTTACACTATTTCTGCGCAATGTAGCAGAAATTCCACAAGAAAATTGTAATCAATAACAAACTGTAAACAAAGAAAATTAAAAAATGAAAATAATAAGCTGACGTTGTCAGTAAGCAAGAGCTCCAGAAAAAAGTGATTACTCAAATACAAAATTCGGGCATTGTAATAAAAATATTATTTTTTTTTTTAAACCATGAGGGATTTTATAACAAAATGTTGAAAAAAGGATCGAAAAACATAGATTTACAAAGTGCAAATTGTATGCCTCAATAAGTAATGACTCAAATGTGGAATTCAAAATTGTTTTTAATTGGAATTTTTTTTTATTTTTTATTCAGAGGCATCTGCGGGTTGTGCACTCCTATATTTCAGAAGTGTATTGTGTTTATCAAATGGAAATTTAGTTTCTCTTTGGCGTTGTTATTGCTGACAAAAATGAAAACATGTTTATGGCATAAATTTTATTTACATAAAACATAATACTGACTACATCTACACACAATAAAAAAATATCACAATACAATGGGTTTTGACTTATAACCTACAATTCGGAAACAGTAGTAAATAAATATTTTGATTATAAATTTTTAAATTCCTTTAAGAAAATAAAAATAATTCTTTTTTACTTCAATCACAAATTCAAATCAATTTTCAAATACGTAAATATATTGATACGGAAATTCAGACTATTTTGAAACAAAATTGATTCAGAAAACCTAAAATATGACAGTCGAAAACTAGATGAAATTGGCAGCACATGTTTAAATAAAACTAGTATGTCGAAGGAAACTATATTTTGATACTTTAGTACTTTTTCAATCATTGACGTGAAGTAGATACTATTAAGTTGAAAATCAGAAATTTTGTACAGATACTTCTGCTAAGCAATGGCAAGTTTTATATCCTATTGTGAGCTGACAAACAAAATCTACAATTTTCTGAATCTTAATCTTTTAAATCATAACTTTGGTCACATTGATTCATGGTTATAAAGAAACTGCATACTCTTTAATGATGGTAGCTGTTTATTTTCCAACACTACCACAAAAAAGTTCAATTTTTTTGGACTTTTTTGACCTTTCCTAAAAACATACAACTTTCTCATAGAATAGCATGAAAGAACAGGTGAAAGTACATCAAACACTCAATTTAATACATTAAAATAAACATAGATTTAAAAAAAAGAGAGAAAGGAAAAAACATTAGTCATATAAAATGAAAAGTTAAAAGAGATTACATTTTTTCAATCAGCATAATAAAATATATATATATTTCACTTAAAAGACAATGACAGATAGCGATTGTCATAGCATGAAAGTTTGCCAAGTATTTGTTCATTAAATATGTAATAAAAGTCTTTTTTGCAATAAAAAAAAATCAATTGTGTTATAAATTAAATTAAAAAAAGGTTAATACTTTGTCTAGAGTAGAGATATTTCTAGTCTACAAATTGTCTCTGTCATGTTACCAGAATCAAGGCTATCTAACTCAGGGTTCAATAGTACAGCAGTTTATCACTCAATATACATACACCCATAAAAACAATTATTTACTTTTCTCTAAAAAAAATTTCTAGTATAATGCAAGTACTCATATAACAGTATTTATCCAGGGTTCGCATAAGTAGGCCCAGGCAACTTAGCGAACCTGGGCGGGTATCTTCAGGTGGGCCCACATGAAGAAACCTACTTTTTCTAAAGTGGTTTTTTTCTTTCAAAATTTATTATCAATAAGTTTTGGTTCAAAATCAAAATAAATTTGAATTATTGTCCTTTGAACAAGAATTGCAAATAATGGAAGATAATTTAACTTGATGCATTCAACTTGTTTAAAAAACACACTGACATGCCTTTAATTATGGAAAAGAGAAGCATCTGTTCTTGATAGAGGGACTCCTAAATTCTTACGAATATTTTTTCATTTAAATTATTATTATAGATTTTATAAATAAAATTTCATTACGTATACGAAATTTTTAAAAAAAAAAAAAAATATCTAGGCTAATTACAGTGAATTACATTATACTTAAATCAAACTGCTTCATTTATGAAAAATTATCAGTTTCCATGAAATGAAATTATTTATGTATCTTGAAAATTTTATTGAACTCTAAAATATATTTTATAAATTAACTTTATATATTTATTTACTGCTTCCTATGCCACATTAATGATAGCAAAAATCAATAACTTATTTAAAATAGACTTAATTATAGTGTTTTAAAATAATAAATATTATAATCGTAAAAAGAAAACTGGAAATAATTCCAGATTGTTAAGGGTTAATAACATCTATGAAACTAATTCATATACCATTTTTAATGATTACATTAAATTGAGTAAGCATTAGAATTTTTTTCTGTTTGTTTTTAACATAATTAAAATATATATTAAATAAATTAAGTTTTTAAAACATAAAAAATGTGTCCTAAATAAATTTAGGAAAAACATTGAAAAAATAGTTAGAAAAACTAGTTTTTATACTTCGCTGTTGACGATATGCACCATCTATTCAGTTGAAAACTGAAAAATTGCTTCTATGAACTATAGTGATACTGAAAATTCAGTATTCTTAAAAGCCCTAATTTTCCATTTTCGAAAAATTAAACAGTTTTTAAGGTTAATTATTTTTAATTGGCTTTATAAAATACTTGGATGTTCTTATTCTGCGTTTTGTACTGATCTTTTATTCTACATAATATAAACTGCAGGGCAATTGCATCAAGAAGAGATGTCAAGAGAAATCTCATGTAACAGGCCCTGGCCAACACTGTCCTTAAAATCTATTCTTTTACACAAAATCCTTTAAATGCTCAAGAAATATTTAAAAACAAATGGAATACTAATGAGTAATGAGTTTGTACAGCTTAAAAAGATGAATCTTTTGAGAATGAACACTTCAGGCGTATTTGAACTTCCTACCTTGGACATGTAATGATATGAATACGACTTCCAATATAAAAAGATGCAGGGTTGCCACTCATATCTGTAAAAAAAAAATTCCTGCACATATTATACACAATACACATAGTTGCCAACACAGATAGGGAAAAATCTAGTAGATTTTACGAAATAATATAAATTTCAAGATAATTGTTGCTAAATATACTAAATATTTTACATTTAGGGATTTTTAAAGTCATCAAAATAGAAAAACTGCAATATTTTCCAGCTATAATTTCACATTAAATGCTCTTGAAATGCTATGTATTATGTTTACTCATTATTTTGAATAGTAATAGGTATTTATTTTATCAAAGATAGTTAACAGAATTTTATAAAGGAGGCTCGCTTTATCATGTATCAGTGCCACTTATTTAAATATTCAGACAAGCAACAATCTGCAAGGGATTTTTTTAAAGGAAACTTACACAATTTTAGGGAATTTTCTAAAATGTACAAAACCAGGAAAACTTTTATTAAACCAGTAGACCAGGAGAAACTGGCAAAATCCAGTAGAGTTGGCAACTAAGCATTCACTGTGCTCTTGTGAACTATCTTAGGATAAAGATGCTAGTTTTAGTCGCTGTAAAAACTTGGGAGAAATAAGAAACAGCTCACCATAAAACAAATAATGCTATAATAAATGAAATAATATAATACAGCTGACTATTATCCTTAAATATCCCATTTATAGATTTGCACTTTTTAAAAGACAAAAATAAGAAATAAAATTCCCTGCTTTCCCCTCAGTTTGTAAGGAAAATTTTAAAATTCCCTGTATTTCCCGTTTTTTGGCAGATTTTAAAATATTTTCCAGGTTTTCCCTGTGGAGTGGCAACCCTGAGATGAATCTTTTGAAAGACACCTCACCATTTAAGAGATGGCATTAAGAACTATTCAAAGCTACCCAGCACAGCAACCTTAAGTTACTATCATTTTCCACAAAGGAACTTGTATTCATATCATTTGAAGATTCATTAAGGCTTGAAAGGGAATTTGATCTCTTAATGAGAGATACACCGGGTTGATTAGAACATGTGACTTCATCGATACGTGATGATTCTGTCCTGTTATTCTCTAAGTACTCATTGGAGGTGCTTTGTCTTTTAATCGGAGAATGTTTTTTGATGTGCGGTCTGGAGTAATTCTCAAATTGTCTTGCGGAATGGCGTTTCTTTGTAGGCATTTGATGAGCAACTGAATATAGATCTATCCCCATATCTTTTCTTATTTTCTCCAGCTTACGACGACGAAGGTTGGTAAACCAATCTTCAAGTTGTTTTGGAGTCAAATTGACCTTTTGACTTAAAGAGGTCTTTTCCTCTTCAGTTGGATAGGGTTCTACAATGTGGTCTCTCACCCAGCGTATCAAATATTCTGTGGTAGCTTTTGGGTGATTGCATCTTCTTTTACGAGGACGCATACTAGGGGATTCACTATTTTCACTACTAGATGATGCTGATGACATTGTTTACGTGTTATCCTGCAAATGAAAAATTAGCATATTACTAAATTACAGATGAAAAACAGTTCAAAATATTTATTTATTATTAAATCCATAAATACAAAGCTGCCAACTTGTAAAAAACAAAAATCGGAACCAGGGTTGGGGTTTTGGACGTCCTAAACTGGCTTTGGACAATTACGTGTGGGTTTAACTGTCTGAAACTGACTAAAACTGTCTCAAAGTGTTCAAAACCAAATGCATTGGTAAAAGGCAAAAATTCTATTTGTGTAACCATTGCACAGATACAAATTACATATATTAATAAATATTTGATAATTTTTATTCAATTTGTTTTAACTTCTTAAAGGAAAATAATATGATATAATAAGAAAAGATTTATAACTTTTGTACTCTATAATTCATTGAACAACAAAAGTGAATACCTTATCCCTTAAATAAGAATAAATATGTTTTTATACTGATAAATTATGTTTTGGCATAAGGATAAATAAATGCAATATTAAAAATAAACTTTTTTAATAAAATGAAAACTTGTGATGTTTCTTGTTCAAAAATTAACCTTTTATTTTTCCAAATTTTTTTTTAAAATTGTGACAAAATTTGAATAAAAGGGTATACAACAGTTTAAGTTTTGGACAAGACAGTTTAAACCTTGGTTTCAACCGTGGATTAATCCATTCTGTCCTAAACCTTGCCAACTGCGATTGGAGCACAAAGCAGGATAAGTCAATGAGGGGTAACCATGACACAAAGTGAAAAACCATGAAAATTGTATGCCTACAAAATCGATACCAATTTCTGAGCCATACATGTTTCACATTTAACATATTTTTAGAATTAACATTTTTAAATAAATTACTTACTAATGAAGAATATCACACCTTGATAGTAAATAATTCAATAAAAACTTTTTCTTTCCTTAAATCGTTATATTGGATTCTAAAATCGTGTGAATATAAATCGCAGCATTGGTTTTTTAAAAACACAAACTTTTTTAAAAATCTAACTTTTGCCTTAGATTCTATCATTTTATTACATATTCAAATCATTAATAAGTTGAAATAAATTTGGCATTCAAATAACTAAGACAGACAATGAGAAATAACATTCGTGCAGATTTCAAATGAATCTTTTTATGGATAAATTTTCAAATGATGGCAAATTCATAGTATTAATAACAGCAGAAAATTGGGATGAAAATATCCTTGAAAACATTATGATTCAGATGAAAATACTACAGATAAGTGGCGCCAATTTTTGGCATCTTGTGATAAATAAGGAAAAAAGGTCAAATGTTTGCACTACTTTAGGTAAATTTTACTTTTGTGTCCATCATACCTTAAGAACTTTTTAAGCAATTTGAAATTTTTTTTACACAAAATTATAAAATTATGCACAATCAACGATTACGCAAAAATATAATTTTTAAAAATTATTTATTACTTAAAAGTTTCGAATTTTAAGCCATACAAACTATTATATCATTTGAAAGAATGGAAGTTTAGATGCGAAAATCTACACAAAACCTAACCACTAAACTTGTAAATACAAATCAATCAATCAAAACATCTATTTTCACTAAGGATATAAGGAATAGCGATTTGGCTGAACACCAAATATTTCGCAAAAAAAAATCTGACGAGTATTCAACTGCCTAAGAGCAAATTATTCTTAAATGTTTTTTTATATATAAATAAGTTTAGTCACTAGTGAGAATTAATCAAAAGTTATATTATTGGTATGGGGTAAAAGAAAAGAAAACCATAATAGTCATCCATTAGATAAATTGAAAAACTGAAGTTGTAAAACTGGAAAAATAAATAAATAAAAATATAGAAAGAATGGAAATAGAAATTTAAAAAAAAAAAATTCAAGAATAAAGGAATCCATAAAACATTAAAAGAAATATAGTCTGCCAGAAAAACTTTTAAAAGTGCAGTGCTATCATAAAAATAAGATTATGCTCAAAGGTAAAAAATAAAAAGCAATCTTAAATGAGAAAAAATAAATAAAAAGAAAAGTTAATAAAAAAAAGCAAAAGAGAAACAGAAAAAAAATTTGAAAAGAATAAAGTTAGAAATGTTCTGTCAAAAAGCTGCACTATAATAAAAACAGAACAAAAATAAAATATTCATAATTTTCAAAAATGGTTAAAAAATGAGTAAATTGACTTGTTTGAATATAATTTTAAAAAAAATAATCAGCAGTACAAAACACGTGGTTTAGTAGTTACAATTATTTAGATTTTGCGTTTTCAATTGCCTTTCAGAACATACATTTGCAAGACGTGAGCAAGTTGTAGAACTTATTTAACAGATATGTCTCAAAACTCATGAAATTCCAAAATTTTTCTTTTATCAAATACTTTTCCGAAAAAAAATAAAAAAATACTTCTGAATATTTGGCAAAAGGACCGTTACATCCCTAATTCATATCACGCATTTTTAATTTAACATTTACCAACAGGACCAGACAGTAAAAGATTCGCATTGATATGAAGAAAAAATTTATATTGATTTTTATATGATTGATATTAAAATGGAATTGATTGCATTGAATGAAAAAAAAAGTCTAAAAAATTTAATAGGAATAAAGTAGTAAGTTAAAATTTGATATACCTGCAGCTGGTGTAAATATAAAATATTTATCTCAAAACTTTCTTGAATCACCGATTCTGATTGCTTTGACGCCTAAACTTTGAGCTAGCAACCAAGTTCTTGCATAATGGATTGATCTATAAACAAATATTTAACATGAAAGTGAAGTAGCATTAAAATAATAGAAAAGTACAAAAAAATATAAATTCAAAAGTTGATAACTTAATTATTTCTCAATATAATCGAAACCATCAATATGTCTTATAAAAAAAACACATCATAAATTATATACTTAATCTACTTCTTAAGAGTTTTGATCTTGATGGTAAAATTTAAATTGTTCACATGCTTTTAAAGTATGATTGCGGATGTCATAGCAGGTACAGGGATGAAGAACCACCTAGTGACAAACAGACAGGCGCCCCCGTGGCATAATTGCGGCGACACTGTAGCAGAACGTTACGAAGTCTTTCGCAGAAAGATTTTTCATTTGGGAAGGAAAAATTTTGGGTTTTAATTTCTGCATAATTTTCCGCAAAATCTTTTTTTCTGCAGAATTTTTTTTCAATGATGTTTATCTCGCACATCAAAGAGGAAATGATTTTTCTAGGCTCATTTGGGATTTAAATAAAATCCGCGATGAATAGCTTCAGCTGGAATTTCAAATTAATAATATAAAATAAAAAATTCAGAAACTATGAAAAAAGATAGTTCGCTCTAAAAATGTTCTTTCATTTTTTAAAAAAAGAACATTATGTTTTACACACACTTATATGAGTATATTCTTTTAAAGAGTCATATTCACGTGATTTCGTTACTGATCTTTATTTTGGAGTTACTGCACGGATTTACGATTTTTTAATTTTTGCACAAATTACAATTTATTATCGTTACATTTGTTTACGAATTTTAATTTTTGTAATGATTTACAAAATTCAAAAGAGGAAATAATTAGTGCATTTTTCCGCCTACAAAATGCGAGAAAGCGCCTATAATATTAGAATTAAAAATATTACTTTTACAATAAAAATTCTTTTATTCTATACTTCATTTTGTAAATAAAACATTTCTGTTACTTTATATTAACAATTATTATAATTTAAAGAAAGAGATCTTAAAGACAGATATTAATGCTTGGGAAGTTTGATGCAGAAAGCCAGAAAAAATTCTGCCATAGGGATGGGAGTCAATTTTAATATATTACCAAGCTGAACTTTTTCTGAATATTTGAAATTCAGCAATAACTACTTTTTTAAATAATAATTTAAATAAGTTGGTGTATTACACAAATAAAATATCCAAAAAAAAATTATTATAAGATTACTTTACTGAATAGCTAAAAATAGCACGATTAATATGCAAAAAATTAACAAAATCACATAGCAACTGTCAATCAGTGAATGACCGAATAAATTTTAAATAATTATTGAATTTTTAATTCAATCAATAAACTTTGTTCATGCTGAAATAAAGTTATAAAACCACTATTATAGAATACCACAAAAATATAATTTTTTAATAAAGGTTATGCTTAAAAAATTTTATACTTAGCAAACTTTGTATATCGCAAAGACAAAATCCGGTTCTAAAAGAATAAAATCCGGTGAACATGCCAAAATTTACAAATCAGTGCAAAAATTTATATTTGTTTAGTACTCCACGTAACCACCTGTTATAAAATTGCTTTGCAGTGTATACAAAACTAAACTGTCTTTTAGCGTATACAAAAACCAAATTTCCTTTGTTTAAAATTGTCATTCTTCAATGTATGCAATATTTTTATAGTAAATTTTCCAAATTTCTTCAGTCCAGACTCTACATATAATTTAAGATAAAACTCTGTTAAATGAACAAAATGCGAATTTTTCTTATTAATTTTCCACAGAACATTTTTCTTTATTTTCTTTTCAAACATTTTCTCAATTTCACAATAATTGAAAAAGAAAATTTATAAACCTTTTCAACTTATTAAAGAGCATAAGCTTTATGAAGGAGTGAAAAAATTTGGTTTACTGAACGATTTCTAATACGATTTGAATTTGTATGAAAATATATCAGGCTAATGTAGCTTATCTTTTATGACAATTTTTTTAAAAATTAAATAAAAAATAAGCTAAATGACTACCATATTTCAAAATTGTAGACAGGAAAAGAGAATAAACTAAATTGTAAGTTATTTAATGTGTTTATAAGTTCAAACCATTCATTGCAGTTTGTAAAAAACATTAAAATGGTTTAATAAACAAATAGATAAATTCTAATATAATTCAATTCAAAATTTTACAACACAATCAGGTACAAAATAGTTTGACACAATTAAAATAAAGCACATTTATATTTAGATAAAACCTTGTTTTCATTTAATTTTTAAAATTTTTGTTTCGCAATGCAAAATGGAAAAGTTAATTACTTATGCATTATAACAAGTAAAATTTTAATTTATTTCTATATTTTAAAAGAATACTTACTAGGAAATATAAATATTTTAGTCAAATAGTAATGAATAATATTTACAATTAAAAAAAAGAGTAAGGAATTTGACTGAGCTTCATTTCTTATTATATACAAAGCCAATTTTTTTTTACAAATTAAAATATTTTAACTCGAAAATTGCGCCAAAAAAGTAGAAAAATACTCCAAACTAGTTGTCAAGTTTAATAGAAAAAAGCTCAGAGACAGGATAGCAAGCAGCAACGAGTAGGTTTGCCGAAATTAACGCGATGATGCCAAGTCAAAACGCTACCATAGCCAAATTCACCGCCAAAATACACAGAGCAGGAGAAAGCTATTAGATGGCTAAGTTCATTAAAATCGTAATTATAACGTGATTAGAAATTCAGTGCGAAACAGTTGAATTTGAGCTCATAAAAATATAATCGCAAGTGAATTTAAAATAAATTAACAAAGCAACACTAATTTAATAATTTCCAACACTAACCACGTGCTAAGTGACAAGATGAAAACAAAACTTCCGGTTTCGTTTTTACACCTGTCAAATCTATCGTTAAAGTACTGTTGACAGTAACAAGAAAATCACAGAAATAGTAGAAAAACATTGATGCATATCGTTTTATGATAAGTATATAATGAAAAATTCGAAAACGAGTATAACAATTTATAAGTATTTATTATAAATATACACAACATGTGTTGTGAATAAATTATCATCCACGTGCTACCAACTTTAATCTTAAATCATTAATTTGAGTAACAATAAATGAAATTAATATGTAAATAAAACAACATGATCAATCAAATACTTGAAATAATTAAAGCTTTAACGATAGTTTACGGATAAAAAATCGACATTACACTTTATGACAATATGATAACAAGCACGTGTATGTAACTAACATTTGAGTTTTCAATTACAACACACGTATATGAAATACAAATTTGGCGTATAAAATAAAAGTTGTAAAATATTTACTTACTGATGAAAGATTCTTGATATTAAAGACAGAATTGAACAAAAATTAAGGTTTTTTGACACTAACTCCTGTATTAAGTTTTGACTCTCGGCGGCTCCGTGTGCGATGTAAACACAATGTCGATCTCGGCCAATGAAATTCTATCTCTTGGGAGCCAATCGTATTATAGCTCTGTCTTGACGTCATTAATCATCTNTTAGCTAAAGCAAAAATATATTACGTGGCTCAAAAGTTTGAAGTATTTACTTTAGTTTTCTCTTAATACAAATCTGAATACCGCGTTATCTTATGCTTCACTAGCCCCTCAGAGGATGACGTCACAAATCTACTGAGAGGCCTTGACTCTCGGTGGCTATGCATTAATGCTCTGATGTAAAAAGAGGGATTTTTCACTCTTGCTTATCTTTTTATTTATTTATTTTTTATGTTTTAATTTTATTAATTTTTTTTTCAATTTGTTTCATGGAATTTTAGATTTCTCAAAATCATAGGTGGAGTCCTGAATCTTTCTTGACATTTCAAAAATTTTTCAATGCCACTTTTTTAAAATTTATTATTTTTATAAAATTGTATAAATTTTGATAAAATAGATTTGTAATCACGGGTTTAAAAATTACTATAGGCTCATGCATCAGTAATATCAGAGATCTCTTTTTTAAAATAATTTTTATGAAGGTAGCCCATACTTAAGAGTAAGGGTGCTTGTAAGTTAATCTAAGTAAGTTAGATTAACGCTCGCCCCCCCCCTCTCCCAAGGCGTATAAGAGTTAATCTAACTTACTTAGAGTTAGATAGTTATATTCACAGTTAGAAATTTTTGAAAATTATTATTTTCAGAAGATAAAACATTGTGCAAAAAAATCATACGTTGTAAAAAAAGAAAGAAAAATTCCTTGCAAAAATTTGCACATAAAGTGGTGATGTGTTACTCGATTTAAAAATTAATTTAAAATTAAGGAAAAATTTCATTCAGGCCGTTGAGCCCAAGTTTAATGTAATTAAAGATTTATTTAATTGCAACTAGATATTTTATAAGAAATTAATTTATATGCGGATCATATTAAATATGTGCGGAAAGGAGTCATAAATTATATATTTTTTTAATTATATATCTCTTAAAGTATAGATTTTTTTGTGTTCTATCAATTAATTTGCTTTATTATTATTATTATTATTATATGTTTATGCGTGTAAAAGTGGCATAGGTGTAAAGATTTCATTGTTACGAAAATAAAACAGATAAAAAGTAATTTAGTTTTTCTTAAATTTTCTATAAAAAATATATTTATCCATAAAAAATTATCTTATAGACCAGGGATGGCGAACCCATGGCACGCGTGCCATTTATGGCACGGGACACAATATTTTGGGCTCTCCACTGATCACAATTGTTGTTACACTATGAATTGTTATTACACAAATGTTATTACGCTATGAAGCATATGTAACAATTAAATTAAAATTCACAAAAAACAAACAAAATATTAAACAATTATTAATAAAAAAAATAAAAAATTAATGCGAAAAAACAATTAATAACCGTAAAAAACAAGCTAACAAGAAATAACTAGCAAAAAAAATCAACAGTCCTGCTTAAACTAACATCTTAGAACCTAATTTAAGTTATTGGTCATCTAATCTGCAACAACAGAAGTCACATTGATGTTACTTTCAGTTGAATTACTTGTATAACTGAAACATTGCAAAAGGTATTTTTTTTCAATGTAAATAAGGAGTTTTGAGTTGATAGTATTTTGCATTTTTTTCCCAATAATCACGAAGTCAAAATTATTTGACGGCACGTCTATGACCTCATTAAGCAATTTTTTAGAGAAAATGGCACGTTGGTGTATAAAGGTTCGCCACCCCTGTTATAGACGATCCGGAAATTAACACAAAAAAAGATATTAACTCGTTAATTTTAATGCTTTGGAAGGCAATCACTAAAATATACAATTACTTTTAATTATTTTCTGTTGTTAAAACAAGTAATGTAAAAAAAAAAAAAAAAAAATTAAATCAATTTCTACTTAAATCAACAAAGAAACATTTTATTTTAGTTATTATTTATTAAATAATTAAAATTGCTCTCCCATATAAAACAAAAATTATTTAAATAAATTTAATGAATGAATTAATATTTCGATAAACTGTATTAACATCCAGTGTCCTTCACTAAAAGTTTAAAAAAATGTATTTGACCTTGAGTGAATGAATAAAAAATATTTTATTAAAGATTGAAAATGTGAACAAGATAATAGGGAAAGGGTGAACTAATAGAAGGAATTGAATAAAAAACAGAAATATTAAAGTGAACAGCACAGATGAGCGTGGAAGAGATCTTTCAATCCGTAATATTCATTACAATTTACAGCAAAAATCTTTGATACTCGTATCATTTTAAAACTAACAAAGTCTCGTTTATTTTTTTCCTCTATATTCTTCGCCATGAATAAATTTAAAGGAAGGAAATTACATGATGCATGGTTAATAGCAATGAAATAACTTCTATAACTTCGAAAAATACGAAAATTCATTTCTCAGAAAAAGAAATAATATTCATAAAATGAATAAATAAAATCATCTCAGAAATTTTATTTATTAAGATATATAAAAACATGTTACATTTTTTTATTTAGAATTTTTTCTTTAACAACAAGAGAAAAAGAGAAACATACACTCAGAAAAATTGATTCAAAATAAAATTTTATGATAGTTTAAATTTCGTACTCTGTATCGCAGCGTACTAGACGCATGACGCGATTTATAAATCGTCGATTTATAGGCTAATTTTTGAAACTGGCTAGAAGCGAAAACCTAAATTTGTAATCCTATTTTATTTTATTTTATAACCGTCGTTGAACAGCCGACCCAAGTTCATGGGTTTACGACTACTAACGTTCAACTCCGTAGCCTTGTAATTTTGAACCAATCCAGAAGACAAGGAAACTCCTGGATCAGTACCCCCAGAGGTATTGATTTGTTGTGGGAACATGGAGGACTTTGAGACTCGACAGATTTAACGTGCATCAGTCACCATTTACTACACGGGGAGTCTTTGGCCGGCGAGGATCGAACCCACGACCTCTTGGATATGGGCCCAGCACCCTACCGACTAGGCTATCCCGGCCCCTTGTAATCCTATTGCTCAAAATATCAATAGATATTCTTAAAAACTATGAACTTATTTAAAATTTTAATTTTTTTAATAATTTTGCAATACAGTTCTTCGCCAAAATATTAGACGTACTCTAAGATTCTATGTAAAATCTTAATTATCAGGTGGTACTATACAGCTTTATTGTTCTTACGCGACTGAAACCGGTTTGCACTTGCTTACGTTCGTGTGTCAGTTGGTTAACAATGTAATGCAATGTGTTAAAAATATATGCAAATGGGAAGTATATAAAAATCTCCTGAATAAAACCCCATTACACGTATATTTAAATATTAAAGTATTGCATATAAACTCGTGCAAAACACGTCATTATTAAAACACTACAGTGCGTCTANAAATAAAAGTTAGCTAGCCGTTGTTTTATTCCCCCCCCTAAGCACCTCACGTCACAATACTAATATAATACCTGATATAATACATATTCTATATTTATGTAATATATCGTCAAATTTATCCAATCGCCGAATTTATATTATATATCGTCTAATTTCACCAATTGATACACGAGCGTAAGCAAGTGCAAAGAGTCGCGTCAAAATCATAAAGCTGTATAGAGTATCACATGATAATTAAGATTTTGTATAGAATCTGATAGTGAATCTAATAATTTGACCGGGGGCTGTACAATAGGTTGAAATTAACTTAAAATTTAGAATAAAAACCATTGCTAACAATTTAACATTCGACCTTTTCTCTGACCACATTCTATTGTGAGGATCAGAAACTTGAGATTTTTGAAGTTAAATCTATACAGCGTGCCATTGAGGAACTTTTGATCTAATGATAGTCCTAGTACTCAATCTTAATGGTTTAAAGAGGTAATCTCAAATGTGCTAATTAATTAGTGCAGACGATGTCCTAAGTTATGAAATCGGACACAAAAAACGCAAGTCATGAATCGGACACAACAATTGTAGCATAAAACTACGATTGTTTTTAAGCCAATATTTCATTTCCATCTATTTTAGGAATTGTGAAAGTTATACTATTTGAAAGGATTCGTACTTGCCTGGAAAAAATAAATAACTGGTATCAATTTCGTTACAGAAAAACTAAAAATTTCTTAATATTAGCTTTGACTGTCGCATCAAAATTGCAGATCCGCCACCTTCGGATCTATATATATTTACTTAGAGAAAATAAAATATTCTGGTAGCTGCAAACAAAATATTTAAAATAAAGTATATGAATATTACTGTCACTTTTTAATTTTTTCCAGGTACATTATACGAACCCTCTTTGAGGAAGAAATATGAATTACTTTAAAAAAGTAGAAAAAAACAAATATCACACCAAGTTCTAAGAAAAACAAAATCAATTGGCCGAAAGGGTTTTATTATGTACAAAAAATTTTGGGCGCACAGTGCAACTCAGGATATATATGAATAAATAAGAATAAATATAAGAATAAATATAATAATAAAAATCAACATATATACAAATGTCTTCTCAGACTGCAAGTCTTCTTAGACTGTAAAAAAAATTAAGAATTAATTATTAATTTTTATTATTACAGAGTAATTTAAATAATATTTACAATAATTATTACTAAACTTTTTTCTAATCTTTATATTCTATTATGCGGTTTGTAAAAAATAAACAAAAAAGCAAAGAATGGTTAAGAACGTTCTAACATGTTCAAAACTCCATCAAATCTTAACCCCAATGTACCATGGGATCGAACTTTTAAAGCCTTTAATGATTCATCAGCACTCCTAAATATTTGGAGTTTGAATAATTCCATCAGCCAATCTGGGCTATCAGGAATCTCCGCGTTTACCTTTTTCTCCGCGTTGATTTCCACGATCGTTTTTCGTTAAAATGGGTGATTCAGTTTTAGTTGAAATGAAAACTAAAATCAAAATTACAGTTCCAGGACTTAGAGAAGTCAGCTTCTTATTCGCGAGAAAAAGGAGGTGATATTCAATACGTAAATTTAAATCTGTCAAATATGTTATGCAGGCATTTAAGATGTAATTTATATAATGAGTCATTGGATAAAAGAATTGTACAATCTTTAATTAAAAATTTGTATGATTTCCTTAATATGCTGTTTAAATGGTATTGTTGTGATGAAAGAAGTTGCCGCATTAACCCATTTTGTATTGAAATTGTTATTAACGGAGAATATTTTTTCAAATTTTATTTTATTTCATAACCTTCGTTGAACAGCCGATCTAATTTTTAGGTCTACGACTACTAATGTTTAATACCGTATCCTTGTAATTTTGAACCCAATCTAGAAAACAAAAGAACTCCTGTATCACGTATTGGAAGAAATTTGTCTTCGTGGAGGACTTTTTGAGGGAACTAACCGCATTTGCTTTACCTGGAGAGGAAAACCACGAAAACCTCCCATGGACAGCCTAACGGGAAAGGGAACTGTAACCCACGATCCGTCTACCACTGCGAATATTTTACGTCAGCACTGTGGTCGGTGCAAGCCGGTAGCGGAATTCGTATCAAACAGCTATCGCTGGGTTTCGAACCCGGTTCACCTCGTTGGAAGGCGAGAGCTCTATCCCCTGAGCCATCACGGCTCAATTTTAGGATATTAGAGATTCCCGAAAAACAAAATTATGTGATATTTTAATTTATTAAAGCAGATAACAATATGAAGGGGCATTTGAGTTATTTGTCTGCCTATAGTCACTAATAAATTTTCCTTGCATAGCCATTTCCATACTATCGGCATAGATTGCTGTAAGAAAAGTTTATTTGGTTTAGAAGTTTGCCGTTAGAAGTTAATTATAATTTCCCTTCTGTTTCATTGATGAATTAAGTTTCTTACGTAAAGTTTTAATAATAGTTTTCTTTTGCTCTTAATAAAATGCAGTTACAAAGGAAGCTAAAAACGAATTATCTATTTTATTGAAAAATTAAAATAAGACTAATTAAACTTGTGTTCAAACTTAACTTACATGTAAACTAAAATATATTTAAAGTTTACCTATTTTTGGCATGCCCTCATTTTCAACCTAAAGGTTGAATCTTTTTTGATACCCGTAAAACTTGCCCTTGTTCTCGAAGAAGTTCCAATATTTTTGACCTTTCGGTTTTGGCAAATGGGAATAGAAATCGATCTTCTTTTTGATCATTCCTGAGAAAAAAGAAACACAAAAGACGTTCAAGGGTATATCTAGTGATACATCTTGGTTATTATTTCAAAAATCAAGTGATTAGTAATTGTATATTACAAAAATAAGTGTTATTCAGTGTTCGTTAAGTGTTATTTTAGTACCTAAGCAAAAAATTATTCTTTTTTTTTAATAAAATGTTTCATGGTATTATTATAGGTACGATACAATATGCAATGCTTAGTAATGTTTAATCAGCACAAAAAAAATATCTTTCATGCTATAAAGTAATTAAACTCCGAAAATCACATCATAATCTCTAACAAATATGCGAAAATCATAAACGTATTAATGAGGGATTTATTTTAATCGAAATCGAGTGAATTTAAATTTGTATTTTAAAATCAAAAATTTTTTTTATCACTAAAAACTCATTAGGAATGTTTGGACAAAGTGAAAGCTGATAAATACTTTTTCGATCATAAATTCGAATTTACAATTCATTTCTCTAAATGAAAAGGTATTCCGCAACTTTTTTGTTGCGTGTAATCAATGTAATTTGATATTGTACAAACAAATCAAACTATACTTGTTTTTCTAAGATGTTCTCCCTTTTTACGGTATAAATCATACTGATAATTTATGTTCAAAAATGTCATGTTCACTAGTTCTGGGTTCATCGCTTTTAGCATACTTTGAATGCTGAATAAATTTTTATTTGCCTAATAAAGANATAATACTGATAATTTATGTTCAAAAATGTCATGTTCACTAGTTCTGGGTTCATCGTTTTTAGCATACTTTGAATGCAAAATAAATTTTTATTTGCCTGATAAAGAATAAATAAAAAGGAAGTTTTAAATCTAAGTTTTTCAAGGGAAATGAAAATATTAAAATGATTTTTTTTAATCACACTGACAACGAAAAACGTAAAGTACATCACTTTTGAAATACGTGAGGGGAATTTATTGTGGAGATATATTTACGAAGATAGTGATATACTACGTTTTTAACTTTTTATTGAGACCAAAATAGGTAAAAGAAAAACATTTTCTAAAAATTTTATTTGTTTTTATTGTTTTAGTTCATAGAAAACAGTTGGATTCCTGATTGTACATAATATTGGATAAATTATGTTAATGGCGGTTGAAAAAAGAAAAGAAAGAAAACGATTGCAAATTAAATTGTCTTCCAGCACATAGCTGCATCTCAAATTTTATTGCTTTAGCAATGTGGAAAAATTCGGAAATGTGAATTGCGAAAAAAAATTCTTTTCTCGATAATATGACGATAAATTTTATTTGTAGTGATCTGAAAACGATTCTCGATTGCGTTATTTTACTTCACCTACAGGAAGTTGAGTGCTTTAGCTAATCGGGAAGGCGGTCATACTTTTAGGTGCATGATTCCATGGCCGATGTTATGACAGCAAGTAAATAAAAACGCAAAAAAAATATTCCAATATTATTAAAATATATTATTATAGTTTTATACTAACTTAAACTAGTTTGAAAATCAACCATATAACCATTATTGTTTTTGTAGGAATTATATATGAAAATAAAATTCGATGTGCAAAACATTAAACTACGAAATAAGTAATGAAGTATTAACAATAATGGAAAAAAAATTAAATTAAATTTAAAATCCAAAACTCACTGCCGAAAGACAAATTCAACAATACGCTGTCCTCGTTGTTGTTATGGCATAAAGCAAGATGGTAAATTCCACTGTCACTCAGTTTATGTTTTTTGAAGGTAATGGTGACAGTATCATTAGCGACAGCAACTTCAAACTTTTTCACTCTCTTCCCTTTTCGGTAGAGTTTCACACTTGAACCAGGAATGATGTCTGGAAAAGAGTTAAAATACTAAATACAGTACTTGAATACTATTAATATTAACATAGGGTGTCTACGAATAACGCCTCCAGTTTTGAACGCAATACAAAATTTTATGAAATAAGAAGACAATGTTTTGTTGCATGTAACAAATCTGAAGGGATTGGATTTATTTCAAACCAGAATGTGGCTGAAAAAAACGTTGGATCTCTTAATGTTATTATTAGAATAACATTAAATTTTTTTCTGGTTAAAACATTTCTCCTGTAAATATTTTAATTATATTTTACAACGAAGGATTCTTTTTTTAGGGTATAAATAACGAGATTTATCTCTCTTTTTTATCGCATTAATTCTTAAAAATCATGTAAAACGTTTGTTTTCAATAACTTAAAAAAAAAAACTTTGTATTTTGTTGTTCAAACCTGTAAGTGGAACGTTTCATTGCACTGAAACAAAGAAATATAAAGTGAACAATTCGACTTGAATGCATTTTGTCTAATACATTTTGTTCTAATAAGTTTTCAGAGTTAAATAAATAAATAAAACAAGCTGTCGCAACCAGTATAAATGGTAAGGAAAGTTTAGGGAAACAAAGTGTTTTTATTTTTTCCCATGTATGAAAACATATTTGATATTTAAAAGTAATGTATTTAAAATTGTCCAGCCCATCTCTTGAAATTAAAGAGATTTTAAAACCCTTTCAATTTAAAACAACGTCTCCCTGTAATAATTAAATAGTTTTATTACTACTCTTCACGTTTTTGGGAGCAACTTTCACTTCAGAATGATTTCATCAATTGTGTGAAATTTTGGTACATATACAGTTAAAAAATATACTTTTTTAGTTTTTTCCCTCTAAATTTTAAATATCTCGATTCGAAAAATCTTTATGAAAAAGCTTTCATTTATTTTCAGATTTATGTATAATTGTAGACTAATAAGTTATATTTTATTACCAAGTATCACATTCATTGGACTGTATTACGTTTTAAATAAAAGTTAAATGATACTCAAAAAACTATCTTCATTTTATTCCTATGTTTAGTTTAAAATTAAATATTAGTCATAAATTAAAGGTATGATTATTTGGAAACCAACATGCTTCGAAGAACTAAACTGTATAAAATGTAAAGAGGATCGGTAAGTATGGCTACTTTTTTTTTCAGAGCTGATCTCCTGAAAATATAATTTGAGTTTCATGTGTGTCGTAGTAACCTGATGTAAAGCACTTCTGTGTTCGGCATTTAATGATCACTTTCGGGAGTATGTATTATGTTTTGTAATTGTTTTTATTAATAGATAATGATAAATTTGAATTGCAAGATCAAAAAATTTACATAATTTTTTAAATAAATTTGATATAAAACTAGACTCTCGGCACCAATTTTGACGTAAGTTCCAGTTGTTTTTATCTTCCCTTTTGGTTGTTACCTACAGTTCTTCAGTTCATCAGAAGGCGATATACCCGAAAACTTTAGTACCACTTTGATAACTTTTTTTTATTTAATTTTTTTTTTTTCGTGGTTTCCAATGCCACTTTCAATCACAACAAGTAAATCTGATTTTGAGTTTCTAGAGATTGGTTCTCACAAATTTCCTCAAAACTATACTTGTCGCCATTTTGGAATTTAGTACCAGTTGTTTAATCTTTCCACCATTAGGTTGTTACCTACAGTTCATAAGAAGGCGATATACCCGAAAACTTTAGTACCACTTTGATAACTTTTTTGCACTTCATTATTTTTTTTCGTGGTTTCCAATGCCACTTTCAATCACAAGTAAATCTGATTTTAAGTTTCTAGAGATTGGTTCTCACAAATTTCTTCAAATCCATACTTGTCGCCATTTTTGAATTAAGTACCAGTTGTTTTATTTTCCCCTATTTGGTTGTTACCAACAGTTTATAAGAAAGCGATAAACCAGAAATAATGTTGAAAAAATTTGAATTGTCAGATATAGAAAATTTACAAAATTTTATGGAAGGAGCAAAAAGAGAAATAAAGGAAAAGGAATAAAAACGTGGAAGGGAATATAAAATTTGAGCTTATTTGGTAGAAAAGTATTTGAGTTGTTAAAATTTAAAGAGGCCGTATTTTTAAAATTTCGAATCCTCAAGAACTATTTGACCAATTTCACTCACATTTTGTAATTTGAAGTTGCATTATTAAATAATTTCATAAAAGTAATAAAACGCTATTAATAATTATTTTTTGCATAGAATTATATTTGGATAAACTGAATATCATTAGTTTTATCTATTTTTTACAACTTATTATTGAAAAACTTATACTATTTAAATTATAATAATTAAATTTATAATTGTGTGCAAAACTTTTTCGATGCACTTAAAAAATTCTGGAGATTACACAAAAACAATTCTGGCTAATCGCACACAAAAAAATTAAGGGGATTGGTGTTGAATTTCGTAACTAGAAATACCATTTTGCACTTATTAATTTGAATATTTAAGGTTACCACCGTGAACCATTAAGATTGAGTTCTAGAACTTGAAATCATTAGATTAAAACTTATTCTGGGTGGTCCGCTTTTTTTTTCTACGCTGCACGTTAAGGCGAGTGGAAGTCATTTCTAAATCCATGTCTGTTATGAAAATATTTATTAAAAATAAATAATGATTACTCACTGCTCAGTTTGATTTCAGCTTTCAGTGGCGCATTAGTGCAACCAGATATTTCTGGTGGATGTATCAAACTATCATCACCACTGTAAGTCTGTTTAATTCCTGATTCCTCCCAGTCATTCCTGTACCACTCCGGTTCTTGTGACTCCACAAATGTGGACACAATACGAGGAGGGTCTTTCACCACAAAATCACTCAGTGACCTTTGGTCACCATGGCCAGATGTTATGCCAATCTCCTGTAATTGAGACCCGTGGGTCTCTTCAATCATACCAGCTGCAGGAAGCAGCTCAGGCATAGTTTTTTTCTTTCTGAGAAAGAACGTAAACCATCCTGATATGCAAATTGCATTCATTAGGCGATTCATTTTCAAAGCTTCACCTTTCAATGCTAATTCAAAGATAAGAATGAATGTTTTAAGAATTTCTTTTTACTTCTTTTATAGTATTGTTGACAATTATATTTCTCTCTAAGAATACTTTTTAATACCGACATTATTGAAACACTCATTACATACGTTTTAAACAATAGCCTTGAACAATCATTCAAGATTTTTTTGATTATTGCAAAACTTATATTTAAATTCTATGTCAACAGCCGTTTGACATTGTTGGAATTTTATATTTATATAAAATACTGATCAATCCATATATATATATTACCACTTTTAGTACCACTTAAATAACTTTTTTTTCACTTTATTTCATATCCCGTTAACCCTTAATTTCAATTATTCCTACACATTTCCCTTTCAGCAAGGGCAATAAATTTTAATTTATTATATTTTAATGATCACCAATAAATTTAATGATCTTAATTATTATTACTCAATATCCTAATGAATTTACACATCTTTTTTATGATTTAAACAGTTAAAGAGTAGTTTAAAAGCTCGTTCGATACTGCTACTTTATACTTCGAGGGTGAATAACTGAGTAAAAATTTAAAAAATGCATTTTTCAATAGTTCTTTTCTATTAAGCATATTGTACCAAAATATGGAATGAAAATTATTTTCGGAATTGTTTTATGGAATTGATTTTTGTAAAAATGCAAATGTTACAGCATATTATTTTGAGTGCAACGCAGGTGACATGTATGAATATGTTAACTAGTGCGCTCAGTTGATTAATGAATTTACTCAATCCTATCAAAATATTTTAGTAAAATACTATCATTCTAACTGTTTTATCGAAATAATTCGTTTAAGTTAAGTCAGAAAGAGTACTTTTTCAATAAAATAGTAGAAATAGCTGTAGCAAGTTCTAATGGTGGACTATTTAGCTGTGTAGCAAAACCTACATGCAACGAAAACTACGTTCATATTATCTAAAACAATCAAAACGGAAAATTCGATTTATTTTTTTTTTCAATTTATGGCTACAGCAAGTTATGGGTAATTTAAAAAATTGTATTATCCTAGATAGCAAAATAAGGTTTCCTTTTACTCAGCATAAGCCTTTAAACGTATACCTAAAAAGGTTTATTGTTATGCGGTTTACGTGTAAACCTTCAAACCTTAAAACGAGATCTGTGACAATCTGCTTTATTCTACGTACAATCTGCTTATCCTACGTACAATCTGCCTGTGACAATCTGCTTATCCTAATCCAAAGCCTTGGAAAACAACTTTCTATATAAAAACCTTAAATCTAGGTTGACTCAGGATTTTCAAGCATGAAAAATCCTTTAATAAAGCTAGTNCACTTACTGACAATTCTTCTTCAATTTGAAAAGATGTTACTTCACCTGTTAATATCCTAGAGATTTTCTTCACTGTTTGAAAGCCAGTGTAATGATAAAAAAAATAGTAAAAATTAGAAAAAATAAACAAAAAATTTAAAAAATGTTTTAAAATGCAAAATAAGCTAAAACATTTTATGAAAAATGCCCTATAAATCTAAAAAAATGCTCTAAAGGACAAAAAATGTCCAAAAATGCAAATGTCATCAAAATCCAGGCCTTAGTGATAATACTTTTTAAAAAAAGGCTTTAAAAATAACTTTTAACCATTTTAGGATGTAAGGTTTGAAACTGCAATATTTTTGCTTCACATTGAAAAAAAGGTTTTTAGTACAAACATTTTAGTGAACATGAAAGGAAAATTCTGACGCAAGGTTACATGCTTTCTGGGAAGTTTGTATCCCATAATGTTGATTTTATTTTTTGCGTGATTCGCTATGTCTCGAGAACTTTTGAAACGAATAAATAATTTTTAAACACAATAATAAAATTTGTTTGTCTAAAGATAACTTCATAGAAAAAATAATTTTTAATAATTATTTATTATTTTATAAATATTTGGCGGAAAATTTGTGAATTGTAAGGTACACAAATTCTTACGTCACTTTTAAGAATGTAATTTTAAATGGAAAAAATTACAAAATTTTAATCTAAAAATTACAAAACTTTATCGGTCAAATACGTCCTGCGAAATCGAATTTTAAATATACGACTTTATTAATCACTCGTTTTGACGGCTAGATCAAAATTTATTTAGTGTGTTCTATCTCTTTTTTTCTTTTTGCGCATTGTACATAATATAAAAAAGTTTAAGACGTATGCTATCCTATTTTATATTACAGTCGTCCCCACTTAATTGCATATCGGATAATCGAATGACACGTTTATTACGAATTAAATTTATTGGAACCAAATAATTTTACACGAAACTAATGCTTAACTTCCCCGCTTAACCGGATATTTGTTGTTTTTTGTCCCTACTTAATTGCATGAAGAAGAGGTACTGAAAATAAATTTGTTTGTTTGTTTACTTTTGGGAAATGTTTCACCTGCAAAAATGGAATTTCCGTTTTTCAGTGAAGATAGGGATATAAAGGCAGTGAGGATAAGGATATACAATAGGTGGTCACTTCAATAGAGACTTCCTGTTCATTAGTTGATCTAAACAGGTGTTTGGGGGTAAAGTTGAAAAATTAATCAAATCTTGCTGTCAGTTATACATTGAAGTAAATGAAGGGGATTTTACTTTTCTTTTATTTTTACTTCACTCACACATCATTTAGAATGAAAAAAAGATACACAGTGATTTATTTTGTGGTTCCCTCCTGGTGAGCTATTAACTTTGATAAGAAAAAGTTTCAAAAACTTTATACAGTGTGTCGTTCTCTTCAGACGTTGAATGCCACGATAAATTTACATAGCTTGCCCGTCTAGCCAAAATAATTTTTGTGAGTTCTATATTGCATTAATTTCTTCAAACCATTTTAGTAACGATAATAATATAAAAAAATTAAAAGACTCGAATTATGTGTTTCTAATAGTCTTAGGTGACCCCCGTGAAGCTACGAACAAACTCAGTGCCGGTCACCGGTGATCCCCATGGCATTCAACGTGTTAAGTAGAATAATCATTGCTTAATTCAGTGAATAACTGTGAGTTGGTTGCAAGTTGAGCTCCAATAGGAATGATTTGAATTAATCGAAAAAAAAGAAGAAAAAACAATGAGTCTTGGAAACAATATATTTCAAAAATTCTTAAACGAAAATAGCGTGTTAATTTGGAATTTCTCAAGTTTCGAGAATTGGGGGTAAAAATCATGTATAAAGTATGAAATGATCATGTATAAAATATATTCCCTTCAATCGTATTGTGTGTTTTATTTTCATTTTTGTACAAATACTTTTTGAGTATAGTTTTAGTCTTCTAAGAATTCTTCCATGGTGACGCACTTCCAGTGACTTCTGTGACATTCGGATGCTGATATTGATCCGAGGATGTGATCTGGCATGCATCTCTCTCCTTCGCCTATGAAGAACAAAACGATTTCACTGTAAGAACTTAGATAAAAAATAATTGTAATCAGTTTAAATTTTAGCTCTATAATTTTCCAGATTATATCGAGAAGCTTTTATAGTGCTATGGATGGTGTTTTCTATACTCTAGGAAGCATTGGATCTTTTTTTCTAAAGGTATTATAGAATTCCTAATTGTATTATAGAATCACATAGAGATTATGCGAAAAAAGTTTTATTTTTTTATTTTATATCCGTCGTTGAACAGCAGACCCAATTTTGGGTTTAATCACTGTTCTACTCCGTAGCCTCGTAATTTTGAACCAATCCAGAAGACAAAGAAATTCCTGACTTAGTACCTCCAGAGGTATTGATTTGTTATGGGAACATGGAGGACTTTGCGACTCGACAGATTTAACGTGGATCAGTCACCATTTACTACACGGGGAGTCTTCGGCCGGCGAGGATCGAACCCACGAACTCTTGAACATGATCCCAGTGCCTTACCAACCAGATCCTGTGAAAAAAAAATTGGACTTCATGTTTGAATTCATTTCCAAGGCAAGCATTCAAAGTGTACGAACACTTCTGAGAGCCATTGTATATGGTTTGATATGGGCCTAGTAAACTAAACGCTTCTGATATTTTTTTAATAAAAAATTCCTTTTCTAATATACCTAGTAAAATAGTAGTCCTAGTAGGAATTAAACACTTTTTTTCTGAACAAACAAGATTTTTCCAAATCACCGCAGAATGCTCCTTTGTTAAACAAATATGCTTTTTCGAAATAAAATCAGAACATGATCTACATTTTTTAAAACTATTATATGCTGTAACTACTTTATGCTGGGATAAACTTACTATCTTATATTGCACACAACTATATTATACTGAACTCGAATGTTAGGACGGAGGTAGTAATCGACACTCCATTAAAACTCGAATTATCACTTACCAACCACTCATTTTTTAATTTATTTACTTACACATAGTGACCCAGTACAGCGATTACGAACTTAGACGGGAAGTAAGAGAGATTGTAGAGGTAGATAATATTGTAGGCATAGCAACTCATGTTCGGAAATGAAATCGAGCAGCCTTCTCTTAATGAGGTGGCCCAGGTTCGAATCCCAGCAATGGCTGATGGTCGATATGAATCCTGCACTTGGCTCGCACCAACCACAGTGCTGGCGTAAAATATCCCCAATGCTGGGAGGATCATGGTTTAAAATCCCGTCTGTCCCCTTTCTGTCGAGCTAACCAGAGGAAGTCTTCGTGATTTTTCTTTTTATGTAACACAATTGCGAATTAGTTTCATCAAAAAAGTCCTTCACGAAGGCTAGTTTCTACCAATGCTTAATTCAGAAGTTCTCTTGTCTTCTGGATTTGGTAACAAGGCTACGGGGTTGAACATAGGTAGTTGTGCACTCAGAATCGGGTCAGCACTGGTTATAAAAATAAAATAAAATATTGCGTTTGAGCTGTGGTGGCTCACGGTATAGAGCGTTCCCCTCCGAATGAGCTGATCTAGGTTCGAATCCCAACTGTAATTGGCTGATACGAATTCGAACCGACAGCAGTGCTGACGTAAAGTATTTTCAATGGTAGACAGATCATGGTTTAAAATCCTCTTGCTGTCGTGATAACCGAGGGAGGTTTTCGTGGTTTTCATTTCCATGTAACGTAAATGAGGGTTAGGTCCATCAAAATTTCTCCACGAAAGCTAGTTGGCCTCAATGAGTAATTCAAAAGTTCGCTTTTCTTCTGGGCTCAGTTCAAAATAAAAAGGCTACGGAGTCGAACTCGATAAAGCTAGAATGGAGACGGTTGTTTAATGCTGGTTATAAAATAAAATAAAATATCTCTAGAACTAACTGTTTCACATCATTACGAATTTTCGGCCTAACCTGCCAGAATCGCCACAATGGTAACTAAATGATTAAATGACGATCAATTTCATTGCGATTTTGGGCACTAATTACCAGGAAACGTAATTCAGATAAATAAAAGTATACAGCACCTGACCTATTAGACACACCATAGTGCGTATAGTATAGATTCCATGTGAAATCTTAATTATCAGTTGATACTATACAGCTTTATTTTTTTTTACGCGACTGAAACCGGTTTGCACTTGTTTACGTTTGTGTATCAATTGGTTAAATTAGACTATAGAATAAANAAATCTTAATTATCAGGTGATACTATACAGCTTTATTTTTTTTACGCGACTGAAACCGGTTTGCACTTGTTTACGTCCGTGTATCAATGGGTTAACATTGTAATGCAATACGTTAAAAATTTATGCAAATAGGAAGTACATAAAAAATCTCCCGAATAAAAACCCATTACATGTATGTTTAAATGTAAAAGTATTGCCTATAAACTCGTGCAAAACATGTTATTATTAAAACACTACAGCGCGCCGAATAATTTGGTCTAATTGTTATAATATACTAATGTAATACCTGATATAATAAGTATTCTATATTTGTATGATATATAGTCTAATGCATCCACACCTGATAATTAAGATTTCACATGAAATCTTACAATAATTTGGTCAGGGACGGTTATGTCATTTTCAATCCTTGTATTGCGCCCTTCCAAGTTCATAACAACCGTACATGAATGAACCAGCCTATTTCCTCATGAGTTTGTGACTATCATTGTTAAACTTACCTAATACTTTGACGCAGATATCGCAGCACTTGCAGAAGCTTCCTTTCTCTCTGATTTTCTGTCCATTCTCTCTCAAGCAGTTAGACAGATCATCACATTTCACTCCACTGCAGAAGTTGGGAGGGGGAAACGAAGGCACTTGCTGTTGTTGTTAATTTACGTCGCACTAGAGCTGCACAATGGGCTATTGGCGACGGTCTGGGAAACATCCCGGAGGATGATCCGAAGACATGCCATCACAATTTTGATCCTCTGCGGAGGGGATGGCACCCCCGCTTCGGTAGCCCGACGACCTGCGCGCGAAGTCGAGCACTTTACGGTAGCACAGTTTAACGAGGACCAATACCGCACACCCTCGGTCCCTACGGGAAATTTTTGGACATGTCACCCACCCGCACACTGACCGTAGCCAGTGATGCTTGACTTCGGTGATCTGCTGGGAACCGTGTCTTAACGATATCAGTCCACTGCGGGACCGAAGGCACTTGCAACAGCCACCACCAAGGCAAATAGAACAATAATGTATTTCATCATTTTTTTCTTTTTCTTCGTGTTTCTCTCTTTTTCTTTTTTATCCTTTTTGCAATAAAGAGAAAAACGATTCTTTAAATTTAAAAGTTTCTTTACAACAAAAGCTCATTTTTTTCCTCATGATCAGAATTTTGGAGACACATTTGATGTAAAAACTTACGTTTCTAAGAAGTTATAATACCTGACCGAGATTTAAGATTATAGGTTAATATTAAGGGGGGATATGGGGCCATATATATGCTGTTTATAAGCAACGATTTCTTAATTCTAACGCTATTATAAGCAAATAGAAATATATATACATGATTAAACTTTGTGGGGCCCCTAATTTGTCTATAATTATTTTATATAATATTGTTTATAGTATGATATTAACATACCTAACCGAGATTAAATATTATAGGTTAATATTAAGGGGAGATATGGGGTCATATATAAACAATTTGTAAGCAACAATTTCTTACTTTTAACTTTATTCTATGTATAGAATTAGAAACATTTACAAGCATGCTTAAATATTGTGAAACATTGTAGAGCCCAAATTTTCCTTTTATTGGTATTTTAGTATAATTTTAACTTTGGTTGTATAGTATATATTATAACATAATACCTGACCCAGTTTTAACATTATAGGTTAATAATAAGGTAGGGAGTTCAGCGATAAGAGATAATACAAATCTTGTCAAGTAAGGTGGTCTTTCCACACTTAAGGGTGATAGACTGATTAGGATTAACTTCCTGGAAGTCAGTAAGGATACAAAAGAAATAGAAATCACAAAAGAAGAAAAATGCTATAAATCAAACTTTTGACAGAAAAATTGTGACACAGGTTATTGCAGGGGGGCAATGAAATTTCTACTCCCTTTGTATGTATCCAGACAATTTTTCCTGGGAGGCTTATTGTTATTTCTTAAACAGGGGTCAGCTTCTTAGGTGAGGGGGAGTTGAGGCTTTTGTAACTGGTAGTTTGAGAATAGAATGTTCCAAGAACAGCAGGTTTTTTATTTTAATGTTTTGTAAACTAGACCTGCTTTGTGTTGAGAAGCAGGTGATTTTATCAGAAAACAAATTTTTCTTACATTTCTCATTCATTAATCTGATAACAGGAAAGATAGAAAGAACGGTTTCTAGGATAAGCTTAATTTATATTTTTAATGCTAGCTCCGTTTTTTTTCTTTCAAGATCTGCTGATCTAAGTTTGCTAGTTAAAAATATGAGCTATATGATTAAAGTAACAGCTTTTGAGCGATGTCAACAATTCAAAAAAGGAACTTTTGAAGTTTGAAAAAAGAACTTTTATTTTGTTGCGCATGCAATGTTCCTGTTGATTTCTCAAGAAAAAAAAAATAGCACTTGAAAAGTAAGATTCACAAAAAGAAGATTGCTGGTGAACCGAGAGTAATTCAAGCCCTTGTTCGAAAAAACAAACTAACTAACATTTATTAAATGACACAAGCTAAGAAATATTTATAAGACATTAAAAAAAAAGAAAAAAAAAGTTGTGATCGCCTTATTACCCATTGATCAAATGCTTTCTGGATTGACTCCGTTAAACGAATCCCAATGCATCAGAAAAACAAAACAAAAAATGGTTGCATTAATATGGATTTGTTTAACAGAACTGTTTTTGGCATCAATTTAATCTTAACATACCTAATCCACATCAATTTTTAGTATACTTGATATATAAAATTAGTCAGTGGTAAATAAGATGAAACAAATAATTATTAGTCCCGTCTTCTAATAAATTGGCAATAAAATAAGTTCGGATTCATTTGTTTTTCGTTCTGAAAAAGTCACTTACCTGATTTTTCCACTAAGTTTTTCAATTAATATAGCTAAAATAATTACTTTTTTTTGTTGATTTAATGCTATTTTTTGCACTTTTCGGTAGCTTTACGTTATTTAAGTAAACTAAACTCGTTTTTTGTAGTTCTTCACATTCAAATAACTATAAAATGTATTTAGCAACACTTGGAATGATACTACTGCTCGCGGCCGACTCACGATAGTCAAAATGCAACATAATCAAGTAATTTTTCCCAGGCCCTTTCTTATTTTAAAGTATCGTTTTTAAAATTGCTTAGTATTGGGGCTGTTTTAATAATAACTAAATATATCAATATATTATTTTATACTTATATTAGAATATTAGGTACTTATTACATAGCCCTTCAACATTTGTGTTTAGTGAAAAATACATTCGTTAGTGGCAGGCAACTAAATCCGAATTTTTCTTTTAAAAAAAAATAGAGCTCATGTTAGAACTTGACAAGGATTTTGGAGCATGGCCATTTCTCTATCTGTTCTTTGATTTAGTATTAAAATATAAATAGTGGTGGAACAAAGTTCTCTTATTTCTAATTCATTAAAACACTAATACACAGTCTTTGCTACCACTGGAAAAGATATTTTCTGAAACTATACAGAATATGCTAACACCGTTGCAGAATTCTTCTCAAAATTGCACCAATTCCTAAGTAGCCGTCTGTAGTACACAATAATTAAGCGTCAATGAATGGCGATTTTTTACGGCTTTCCTAAATGAATTTCCGATTGACCTTTTCTCATTAAACTTGTTTTTTAGCACATAGCTTATTTTATTTCAATTAATACATAATATCAATATTAATAAAGCATTAGTGTCAATAATAATATGTCGATTTATTACGGCTTCCCGAAATAAGTATCTCTTATCCATTATTTTAGCTTTTTAGTACATAAGTTTTTTTCTATGAATTAACATTTTAACATCATTGCCATCAAAGATAGTGTAATGATTTCTGAAGTTTCTTCCAGAGAAATAAAAATCTATTTTTTCCATTTCTAGTACTTGGCTTCTTTCTTTTTTTCAATTATATTACCTAAATTAAATAGGCAACATTGGAGTCAATAATATGGCGATTTTTTACGTTTCTCTTGAATTAATTAGTGCGACATTCCCATTAATTTTGACTTTAAATACATAAGTATTTTTTCCTACTTATTTAGTGTTGATTTTAAATAAACAAATTTTTTAGAAACACGTTTTAAAAGAAATGTTATAAATAAAAAAAAGCAACTCAACTGGTATCAGACAACCTCAAAATAATAAATTTGGTGACTTTGGACCACGCGGGATACCACGTAATGTTGAATATTGAATTCATCCGACATAGCGAATCTAATATATATAATTTTCTTACGTGGCTCCCAAAATTTGGCTGTATTTCTTTTCCGCCGGTGGCAACGTTTGCTTTGTTTTGTTTACGTTACTATTTCTCTTACACGGCGACAAAAAAAAGCCTCATCACAACTCCCGGAATGACAACGCTAGAAAGCCGACCAATGATTGCCGCTAAAAACGTCACATGCCAAATCTAGCTGAGGTGGCTCAACATATAGCGCTTTAAAACGGAATCTGAAATAACCAGAGAGCATCAGCTGCGGCAATCTCATACTATTAAGCTAGGCAGAAGTGAGTAGTCTTTGTTGATAGATCTCTATTTTAGTATTTTATCGAAAGCGCTTTTTTTCACGAATTTATATATTACGAATTTATTTGACGATTTTTGATTTATATCACGAATTATACTATAACACATTTCTAATAGGTTTAACGAATTACATGTCATTTATTTGAATTCAAATTTATTTTAATGACTTAGTATTTACTAAAAAGATGTAATTTTTTTAAAAAAAGTGAAGTTTTTATATGGATTTAAATGATTGTTTTGAAATCTTAGAATTTTGTGCATTTGCAATGTACCTAAGTTAGTAGCTAGCGAAGCGCGCTTGGTTTGCGAAGCAAACCATATAAGATTGCGTAGCAACTTTCGGCGGTTGGCGAGCGTTAGCGAGCAGGGGACGCAGCCCACTAGTTTAAAATAATTAAATATGTGAATACGTGCAATGAACTATTATTATTTTTTTATTATCAAATAGAGCTATAAGGTAGAAATAATCACTTATGTTCTCTTTAAAATATATGACAAACGCTGGAAATTGTTTTTACCTCGGCCTTTGGCGCGAAGCGCCACTTACCGATCATCGGATTTGTGCAATCATGAATTGGTTAGCCATAATTTAGTCAAAGCAATAAAATGTAAAGAAAGGGGGGTATGGAGAGGTGGTCTCCATTGTCAAGTAATAACATGAGTATGAAGTTATGAACAAATATGAGTGGGCAATAATAAGTTTAAAAATAGTTGGTTTGTCAAATTAGGTAAAGCAATAATACTCGAAAAACATATATTATAATTACAGTTAAACAAGTAGATAATAAAATATGTACAAGATATTTACATAATATATGCAGGGTTTGTATTCCTCTATTAGTATAGTGACCCGGTGATCACCGCCCGTGCCGGGTTGCTCACTATTATTTAGTTTAAGCAGCTCTGTGGACTCCCCCAGATCGGACCCTTCGAAAAGGGTTGCTCCTTCACCAAGTTTGTCACAGTGCTGGTGCTAAATCTGTGTGTGTTTGTGTGAGGGAATGGTTAATACTAATTGTAGTATTTTGAGATCAAGCAGTCAGAGGTTAAAAATGCAGTGAGAGGACTAAAGCTAATATTATCACTAATGATGTCAATATCAAAGATTTTATTAAAGTTTGAGGTGTTACAATCCTTTTGCATCTTTGTAGAATTTTGAGTTTGCCATATACTGATTTATATCCTCTATCCTTAAGTCTTTTTTAAGGGATCTGTTTTACTGATTGCCCTTGGGGCTCCCAGCATAGTTCGTAAAAGCTTGCCCTCTAAGTTAGAAAGATTATTAGTCAGCGTGGTAAGGGCTGGGCTGCCGTAAGTCAGAATTGGTCGTAAGTAGATGGTTCTTTTATTGTTCAGTTCAAGTATTTGTTTAGGATTGCGTAGAGGGCGCGCCTTTTCCTCCTCTCCTAACGACATCGTCTACGTGTTTACTCCAGCTGAGGTTAAATGATATGGTAATTCCTAGATATTTCACGTGTTTTATTGGAGCAATATCCACGTTAAATAACTTGATTTTTGGAACATTCTCGAATTTGATTTTGCTGTGAATAATCATATATTGACTTTTGTCGGAGTGGAGCTTAATTCTCCATTTGGAGCACCAGTTTTCTACTATATTCAGTTTATTTTGCAGGAGCTCTATTGCTCTTTTTGTATTTAGGGATTTGGTGATTCCCGAAATCAAGAAAATTTCGAACTTTGGTCAGCCAATTTAAAGCGTCCTTGACCAATTCGCGATCTGGCCAGCCTGATAACGAATTGTCGGATTTCGGGCTTTGGCCGTAACATGAAAAGTGATTACTCAAATTCGAAAATCACGCATCGTAATATTGTATTAAAAACTGCTTTTTTTTTTTTTNTTAATTTTTTTTTTTTTTTTTTTTTTTTTTAAATCATGCGGAGTTTCGTAGAGATAATCATTGAAAAGGTGATTGAGAAATGAAATAAACTTACAATGGAGTCTGTACAGATTGAACGAATTAAAAAGTGAAGACTCAAATTTGCAATTCAAAATTTTTTATTTTTTAAGAAAAAAAAAGTTTAGTGTGTTCAAAAACTATCTTGTGGGGTGCAGTTTTTCCACCCAACTTATGCTTAAAAAAATAAATAAACATCTCTAGGAGTACAAAAAAAGTCTCCCAATAGTCTCCTTTTCTTGAAAATAGTTGCTTTTTTTAGCCTTTTCAGGCAAAAAAAGTTCCCTTAGTCGCCTCATGCCAAAAATAGTTGCATTTTAGTCGCCTGTGGCAACCCTGCGATACAGTGATAACTATACAATTTGAATTTTGTATTAAAAATCAAATATTTACCAACTGAACTATAAAACTATATAGTTATAACCTTTTTTCAAAATTAAAATATGCTATAAAAGGTTAAAATGAAAAAAGTAGCATTAATGCAACAATTGTAACATTTTGTCGACAAACATTGCAGTTCAGCAATTGTAAAGAGATGTGCGATTGGTTAGTTAGCTGAGAAAAAATAATTTACAGATTTCTTTGAATGGGAGTAAAAAAGCTTTCAGAAAAAGAGTGCAATATAAAATCTATTATTATTAAATGATACCAACTAATTTTTGGAGAATTTTATTAGATAAAAATACAAAAATCATTTTGTCAAAATAGAACAAAATTACCACCATAGCAAACTTGAGCCATAAATGGATTCCGCCCACGGACAGAATTTTAAAACAGAAGCAAATATCCTAACCGCTTCTTCCCTGTTTAAGCACAATCTTTGCCTTTCCTAAATTGCGCAGTCTCCATAGAGATCTACATTTGTTTAGCAACCCTGAGAGAATTTTATGTGGCATTCTAGTTTAAGAGGATTATAATGGAGCAAATTTTGATGCAAGCAAAGTATAGCTAAGTTAATGACTTTTTAACTGTTTAGAGATACATTTCCGTCTAAAAAATGTGGATATAAAGAATGAAATAATTTAAATTAAGAAAATTAGTTAAATAATTTAAATTAGTGAAAATAAAAAAATAACTGGTAAAAAATTTCCATCTTTTCTTTAAAATTCCTTGATTTTTCCAGGGTTTTATTTAAACTTCCCTGATTTTTTCCAGTACAAAAAAATTGGCAAAAATTAGGACTTCCTTTCTTTGTTCAGATATGTTATTAAGAGGACGCCATAACGTGAAAGAAAACTTTCGTCGCAAATTCTCTTTTTCCTGGTTGGTTCTAATGCCACACGGGCAAGCCTGCTTGGTGAAACCGAACAAATTTAAGGCAGAGTGTGCGATTCTTGTTTTTCAGTGGCGCCATCTATGGCCAAGAATTCGACTTCATCACATCATACGTCACACCTGTTTATAAGGCGGACCCATGCATACACCCACAGATCGTAATTTTGACCTGAATCAGAGAACGATCGAACTCCAATCCAGTACCCCCAGAGGCATTGATTTGTTATGGGAACATGGAGAACTTTTGCGACTCACAAGATTTAACGTGCATCATTCACTTTACTACACGGGGGAGCCTTCGGCCGGAGGTGTTCGAACCCACGAACTCTCGGACATGGGCCCAGAGCCCTACCGAACAGGCTATCCCGGCCTTCTCTTTTTCCTTCATTATTAATTTGAATCAAAAAGGTAAGTTCATTAAACAATAGAGCAGCTCTTACACCCGGTTGGCGAAAATTAGGACTTCCTTTCTTTGTTCAGATATGTTATTAAGAAGACGCCATAACGCGAAAGAAAACTTTCGTCGCAAATTCTCTTTTTCCTTTATTACTAATTTAAAAGAAGGAAAAAGTAAGTTAATAATACACTGGAGCTGATCTTGCACCTGGTTGACTAAAATTAGGACTTCCTTTCCGTTTCAGATGTGTTAAGAGGACGCCATACCGCGGAAGAAAACTTTCGTCGCAAATTCTCTTCCTTCATTACTAAATTAAAAGGAGGAAAAAGAAAGCTATAATCGATAAGAGCTGGGGTAGGACTCTGGGCCAGACGACCTGATTGGCCAGAATTTATTCCTGGAATGGACGAAGCCATAGAGCTGTTAAAAAGAGTAGTTTCCTCCAAAAATCCAACCAAGATTGTTAGTTGCCATTCTTATAACCATCTACGGTAACAGAATCAATCAGGATTGGTCAGATTAATCTCCATTACAGTAAGCATTGCTGAATTAAGCCTTTTGGCTATAAGGCTAAATGATGGAGGCATTGCTCTTTTACAAGAGCCCGGGACCTGTGGGGAGGAATTCTTGGCCTCAACGTTGAGTTTTTTTAATATTTATTTTTTATGACGCCCGTTATGATCCCTCAAGGGCCGGCATCTTGGCTTGGTTTAATATAAATACCCTTGTCAACTGCTGTTAAGTTAAAAGAATCAACTTCTGACTTTGTTATCGTTTCTGCTTATCTCCCCTATTTTATTTTAAATTTTCCAAGCGTCGTTGAACAGCCTACCTAATTTTTCGGGAAGGTTCAACTCCGTATCCTTGTAAATTTGAACCCAATCCAGAAGACAAGGAGACTCTTGGATCAAGTTTTAATAGAAATTTGCCTTCATGGTGGATTTTTTTAAGGGAACTAACCCGCATTTGCGTTACAGAGAGTAAAGCCACGAAAATCTCCTACAGTTAGCCAGGCGGCAAATGGACTCAGGATATTTTACGTCAGCACTGTAGTCAATGCAAGCTGGATGCGGAAATCGTATTGTCCAGCTGGGATTCGAACCCGGTTCACCTCATTGGAAGAGCCAACGGCTCTATCTCCCCTGTTAGGAAAAAGAACCACTGGCTGATACTGCTACGGCTACTGCAGTTTTGGCTGCAGACTTATTTTCGACTGTTATGCAAAGGCTCGCCGCACAGTGTGGGGCAGTAGTGATTCTAACAGGATGGGGAATGGCAGAGGTCTGTCCAGAAGTTTTGTGAAAGGTCCGTTTTTGCAAAATTGTGAAAAAATTACTCGTAATTTGTGAATATAAAATAAACGTTAAGTCACATTCTTTCAACCAGGGTCCGCTTTTGTGAATTTGTGCAAATAGAGTCCATTATTGCAAAAAAACTTTTTCAAGGAATTTTTAAATTGTAAAGACTTACAAGATTATGCTCAACACTGTAAAATTACAATTAAAAAAGTAAAATTTTAAAAAATAAACAGAAATTGCAGCTACTAAATTAGCGATGCAACATACAAATATTTGGTATTTAGCCTATACTGCTGAACGCAGAATAGGCTTAGGCTGAGATGTTGTACGAAGTCAGGGCTAAAGGGCTTCTCTTTAGCCCTGGTACGAAGTACCGGGCACTCCAGAGCGGGCATTCCCTTCTTCGTCTGTATTGATGCCCATGGGCGACTTGAGTACTGTGTTTAGCAATAAAAATAGCAGAAGCACTGGTTGACGTAAGTTTATACTTGTTGTCGTGCTTATAAGGAGGGATAGAATATTAATTCCGGACGAATAAAGTAAGAAGAGTTTGCCGAAGACAAAATTTAGTTCGTTTATACCTGTCTTTCTCCCCCCCCCCTTCCGGGGAAGGGCTTACTGATTAACAAAACAAAAATGAAGATAAACAAAAGTTAAAATATTTTGTGAAGGGTCCGTTTTCATGAAAAAATATTTTGTGAAGGGTTCGTTAACGGACCCAAATTTCTTCTAAACAGACCCCTGAATGGACAGCATTTTATTTTTATAACTTATTTGTCTTTATGAAGATTTTCCTCTATTCGTGATTTAGGGTTTGGGTACAATAGACATCGGGTCGACAAACAATAAGCACCTTTTTAAGCACTCAAAAAATATTTTTAAGCACTATATACATTAACAAAAAGCAGAATAATTAAACACTTTACATGATCATGATAAAATAACTAGTTTCTGACAAAGAACTCTTTTTCTTGATTATATTAGTCACCAAAAAATGATTAAGAAATTATTTGACTCGATTTCAGAGGGTGGAATTGAAAATGAAAGCCTGAAATTGAGAATATCTTTTTAAATGCAGCAGAGTTGCACATGAAAGTGAAATAATTTCGCCGAACCCAGCTCAGCAAACCTGTCAAATGATTGGCGCTTTCATACGCTATGAAACGAAAAACTCATTTTCGAAAAGGGAAAATTAAGCACTCTTTTAAGCACCTTTTAAAGCACCACATGAAAAAGCACCTTTAAGGGCTTTTAGAGAGTGAAAATCGAAAACAAGCAGCTTAAGAAAATGCTCGCACTATGCTGAAGTTTATACTTCAATGAAATGAAAAATAACAAAAATTAATCCATTNCGCCACTTACCGATTCATCGGATTTGTGCAATCATGAATTGGTTAGCCATAATTTAGTCAAAGCAATAAAATGTAAAGAAAGGGGGTATGGAGAGGTGGTCTCCATTGTCAAGTAATAACATGAGTATGAAGTTATGAACAAATATGAGTGGGCAATAATAAGTTTAAAAATAGTTGGTTTGTCAAATTAGGTAAAGCAATAATACTCGAAAAACATAATTACAGTTAAACAAGTAGATAATAAAATATGTACAAGATATTTACATAATATATGCAGGGTTTGTATTCCTCTGTTAGTATAGTGACCCGGTGATCACCTGTAATAACAAAAATTAAAACTTTTGTTTCATTTAAGTTTTCGTTTTGTTCCGAAATCCTGACGACGTAAGGAAAAAGATTAGTCTTTCTGATAAAGACAAAAATATACGTTTAAGACAGTTCGTTGTTTTTTTTCTTCCCTTTCTTACGTAAGCAAAAAGTCTTTCTGATAAAGACAAAAATATTCGTTTAAGATAGTTCTTTTCCCTCTTTTTTTACGTCTTTTCTTTTTTTTTCCCTTTTTTTACGCAAGGAGAAAGATGAGTCTTTCTCATAAAGAAAAAAATTTACGCTTAAGATAGTTCTTTTCCTTTTTTACGTATGGAAAAAGATGAGTATTTCTGATAAAGACAAAAATATACGTTTAAGACAGTTCTTTTCCCTCTTTTTTTACGTCTTTTCTTTTTTTCCCCCTTTTTACGCAAGGAAAAAGATGAGTCTTTCTGATAAAGAAAAAAATTTACGTTTAAGATAGTTCTTTTCCTTTTTTGTATGGAAAAAGATGAGTATTTCTAATAAAGACAAAAATATACGTTTAAGATAGTTCTTTTCCCTCTTTTCTTTTTTTTCCCTTTTTTACGCAAGGAAAAAGATGAGTCTTTCTGATAAAGAAAAAAATTTACGTTTAAGACAGTTCTTTTCCTTTTTTACGTATGGAAAAAGATTAGTCTTTCTAATAAAGACAAAAATATACGTTTAAGATAATTCTCCTCCCCCTTTTTTATTTTTTACATACGGGAATACTTTTTCTTTTTTTCCTTTTTTATGTATGGAAAAAGATTAGTCTTTCTAATAAAGACAAAAATGTACTTCTAAGATGGAACATGTTGTTTTTCTAGTATGATGGTTCAACCACCATGTTATATTGTTGTTGAACCAATAACAACCATCAAAATAAGATGGAAGATGTTGTTCACCATTATGATGGTCAACCAGCAAATTATGTTTTTTTATTGTTGGACCAACAACTATCAAAATATAATGGAAGAGATGTTGTATGGTTCACCAACAATTCGATTTCATTAATGTTGCTTAACTATTATGATTCATTCTATGATTATTATTGTTGGACTAACCATCAAATTAAGGTGAAATGTGTTTTTTTTTTAAATTTTTTTTAAGGTTTATTTTTTATGGTTAAGATTAGCAAAGATATTTTGCAGATCATTGAATAAGATATAAAAAAATATATTCTTAGGAAAGCATTACCAATTTTCTCAATTACTATTAGGATTATTTCATACTCAATTGTATTCCTTTTCTTTAGCAAAAAATTTAAATATCTTACAGAATTTTTTTTGAAAAATAATTTAACATTTATTTTTAAGTATTATGCATTTTAATCGGGCAATGTCATTTTATTTTTGAATACATACGTCACTGTGATGCCACATAATTCGTCAACCTTGGATCTCTTCTCCATGCTCCTAACTGCCCGTTGGGAACAAATTCAGTCTCAACAGTTGAATATTATTTTCAATCTAAAATTCTCGATGTGCAGAATGTTATCTTTTAAGAGATTTCTTTTCTTCTTTATTTTTTGAATTATGGCCATTTTCAATATTTAATCAATCAATTTCTCTGAAACGATTTTATTCATTTTCTCTGAAGCGATTTTATTCATTTTCTCAGAAACGATTTTATTCATTTTCTCTAAAACGATTTTATTCATTTTCTCTGAAACGATTTTATTCATTTTCTCTGAAACGATTTTATTCATTTTCTCTGAAACGATTTTATTCATTTTCTCTGAAGCGATTTTATTCATTTTCTCTGAAGCGATTTTATTCATTTTCTCTAAAACGATTTTATTCCTTTTCTCTGAAACGATTTTATTCATTTTCTCTGAAACGATTTTATTCATTTTCTCTGAGATCATTTTATTACATCCAAATTAAGATGTTTATGTAACAGTCAATGATGACAAACTTCAACTACCATTAAAATCATAGTCACTTTATATCTTCGAGTCTGCTTCAAAATTGACGTTAATGAAATGTAAAGGAAATAAATTCTACATAAAAAAAAAAAAACGTTAAATCGGCATTTAACGTTATTTCCACATGCTTTGTAAAGAAAATATTTAAGATTAACAGAGAACTGAAAGATATTTCTTTTCAGGGCATAAATATGAGGAAAAATGCATATGAATAACTTTAAAACTTTCTATTGAAGCATTTCAAATGAAACATTTATGTTATCACTTTTATGATTATTTAAAATGAAAAAAGAAAACACCTTTTTTAATGATACTAAAAAAGGCTGGAAAAATTATGTTCACCTTTACTAAAATGTGAGCACCAATACTAGATTATTAAACTGCAAAGAATAAAATGGCCACGTTATCAGAATGAACAAAGAACGTACTACAAAAAGAGTTTCCAATGCCAGACCAGTTGGCACACGGAAAAGAGGCAGGCAGAATTTGAGATGGATAAATGACCTAAAAAAAGACCTTTTGGTCTTAAAAACTATTAACTGGTAAAAACTAGCAGGAAAAAGGTTAGCCTGGAAAAAACTTCTTGTGAAGGCCAAGGCCTACCCTGGACTGTCGAGCCATTGATGATGATGAATGCAAGAATAATTAATAAAGATGCATTTTAATAAACATTAACATTTTACTTCACAATATCATTACTATTTACATCAATAATATTAACTTTACAAATTCAAAAAAACAGGGTGCGTAGCCAAATTTTTAAACAAAAAATAAGCACCTTTTAAGCACTTAAAAAATATTTTCAAACAGTTTAAGAAAAATAACAAAATTGGGATATGCGCACTAATAAATGTTTTCTTTCTATTGATGTAAGTTCTTCAAATATATATTAAAAAAATGCAAAATACTTTTCAGACTTTTCATGATCATGATAAAAGAAATAGTTTCTGACAAAGAACTCTTTTTGTGCAATTTTAAATTTCTTCACTACTAAGTGGCTCATTCTCTATCAGCCATCATAAAAACAATTTATGTGCAATTTTCCATATTTCTTCACAACTAAGTGGCTCATTCTCTATCAGCCATCATAAAAAAAACAACTTATGTGCAATTTTCCATATTTCTTCATAACTGAGTGGCTCATTCTCTATCAGCCATCATAAAAAACAATTTATGAGCAATTTTAAATTTCTTTACTATTAAGTGGCTCATTCTATTTTGTAAATTAATAATTACTTATGCAAAAAATTTTTAAGATTGTAAAGAAAAAATTTTAATTTGGAAAAGGAAAAATCAAAGCAGTTTTTAAGAACTTCCAATGAAAAATAGCACAGTTAAAGGCTTTTAAAAATTGAAAATAAGCATCTTTAAACACTTTTTAAAAACGCTACACACCCTGAAAAATATATAAACAGATTCAAAGAAATAAATGTACAGATTCTAAAAACTTCAAATAGCCCAAGATTCAACACTTTAAATGAAAACGAGAGGTACCAACTTTCCATCAAAACACAAATATATATACAATATATACACAAAAATATTTACAATTAGCATTTACGAAATTCAAATTAACCTCCATATACTTTGATTAAAGTGCATACGCCAATACAGATAGGAAAAAAATCCAGTAGATTTTACGAATTAATATTTATTTGCTGCATTATGTACTAAATATTTTACACATAAGGAATTTTCAGTCATCAAAATAAAAAAATATTTTCCAGCTTTGATTGCCATTAAATATGCTTGAAATGTTACGCTATATGTTTACTCATGATTTTGAATAGTAATAGGCCTTTAATTTATCAAAAATAGTTTATAAATTTTTCTAGTTAAGTTAAAAAAAACTAATTCTGAATAAATAAAATAAACTGAATATTTTAGTACTAAGAGTTTTTAATTGATTTCTTTCAATAAATGAGGCTTGCTTCATTATGTATTTGTAATACTTCTTTATATATTAAAGCAAGCGATAATTTGTGAGAGAAAATAAATTTTACTATTTTTTTTTTTAGGAAACTTACCCTATTTTAGGGATTTTTCCAAAATGTACAAAAACCAGGAAAGTTTTTATTAAACCAGTAGATCAAGAGAAGCTGGTAAAATCCTGTAGAGTTGGCAGCTATGAAATCGTGAAAATTACCGATAAAATGCAATAGTCGGCACCTCTGTTTTCAAAAGTTTTTAACAAAAAATTCTAATTTTAGAACTTAAAGTCAAATAGACATGTTGGTTATAAGTTTGCGACAGTCACTTTTTTCTTTTTTTTTTAATTTTTCAAAACCTTTTTATATGTAACTGAAATCCAAACAAGTATTTAAAAACATGTCAACACTTTCCAAATTTATGACATAAGTTGCAAGTGCGAAAATAAGTAATTTTTAGAGTAACTTCCCACACACAGCATTGTCCTACAGAAGTTTAAGAAAATATATATATAAACAATTGTCTCCATTAGAAAAAATACTTCAAAAAACTGAATTGGCAATTTTAAGTTATTTTCTAAATTTATATATTAAAAGTAAGCGATAAATTCTAAAAATTAAATTTGTTTTTAAAAGAAATCAGAAGTATTTATAAATTTTCAAAACACAATTCCAACAAAATTCTTTTTTTATTTTTTTTTATTATTTTTATTTTCTTCATCTCAACTTTAAATGAATCTTAAAATATTTAAGCTTTTGAATCGGGTATGAAAATGATCCAAAGTGTATTCCCGCCATGTTTTAGATCTTATCATAAAAANTCTCAACTTTAAATGAACCTTAAAATATTTAAACTTTTGAATCGGGTATGAAAATGATCCAAAGTGTATCCTTCATGTTTTAGATCTTATCATAAAAAAATAAAAATAAAATAAATAAATAAATAAAACAAAAACATTCCTAAAAGCAACATTTTGAAATATGTTTGAACTCTGTAAGAAGTGCTTAGTTCAAAAATTAATAGGTTCTGCGTCAACGAAGTGATAAGGAGGAGATGCAGCTTCTGCTGATCCGGGCATCATATAAGTAGAGGTCTACCTTAGCTCGTGTTGGTATTCTTTTTCGTCTGGCACCTACCCTTCGGCCTGTCCGGCTTGGGAAACCCTACCGGTAGCAAGCTACATCCGGCATAGCCCTCCGGATCATTGGTACACGCAAGTCCCACCGCCCCGACAAGGCAGGAACACCATTAATTAATTAACGATAAACATATAATTTTCCTATAAAGGATTAAATGAACTGGGGTCCGATGCACAGCTCTTAGAGAAAAATTGATTCGAAAAAAACAAAAACAAGTAGGTACCTTTAGCTAAAGGAACTAAATAACAAGTAATTTTCTTTTTTTAGAACACAATGAAGTTAAAATTGTATGCTGAACAGCCTTCAATTCAAGTTTCAAGTGGAATTCAATAGTTAACAAAAGTTTTCGATCTCACTACTAATGTTTAAGTTTCTTTTTACGATCCCATTCATTGTTGTATAATTTCAGTCAGTAATTTTTATAATTCTCTATATTTTGATAGAAATGACACGTGTTATTAAATAAAGTTGCGAAGAATTTTTCAAGTTTTTAATTCTGAATTTTTAATTCTGAATTTTAGAAATTTTTAATTCTGAATTTTAGAATTAAATCAACTGAAATACAAAAACTGAAAGCTTAAAATAAATGAACGAAAAAAATATTTCATGCTTTGCTTAGTTACAGAAGTATATATATTTTTTTAAAATTTAATTTGAAAAAATTATTGTTTTTATCTTCTTTGAAAGCTTTAGAAAGAAATCATCGTTTAAAAAAAATCGTTCATAAATTGTTTTCTTTCACTTTATATGCACAAAACATGTAACTATTTTTAATGTAAAAAAAACAAAGATAAAAAAACATGTTTCCAAATTGTTTTCTTCATTTCTTGAAATTTGATTTTACATTTGGTATATATTTGAAATTTTAATTTTAAAATTAAATATTTTTCTGAAAAAAAAAATTCAGTTTTATTATTTCGTCTGATATTTTCTTTATTTTGGAGTAATAAAAATAAGTTAAGTTTAACAAAACTCATTTGCACTCATTTCACTGAATTGTTTCATTGAATTATTTATGTTTTTATTTTCCTATTTTAAAAATTGAAAATATTTTGAAAAAAAAAATTGATTTTAAAAATATTAAGTATTCATTTATTTAGGATTAAAACTGAATAATAAAAATTAAAGTTTTCCCCACGAGTAAACTAATATTTACATTAACCAACCACTTAGTTACATTTTAAGCAAGTATCAACAAATATTCTAGCTGATTAGACTGACTACAAATGTTGAAAAAAAAATTCAAAACTGATTCAAAGATTTTAAAAAATTTGGTACTTTCTTTTAATTTATGGATAATGAGTCATATGAGATTCATAGACGTTTTATTAATATTCACTAATCTTGATTTAAAAAAAAAATTTTTGATGTTAAAATATATGATTTAAGAAATATATTTCAGTACAAACCTTAAATGATTTAAGATGATAAATAAGAAACTGATAATTCGGTGAAAAATTTAATAAATAATTATAATTATTTTTTTGATAAAAAGATACAAATTGACTAAAATATTAAATTATTGAGTGAATTAAATAAATATATTTCAGAATTAACCCTTAACGAAACAATGGCAACCAAGCCCTACGAAGTGAATATGGTAGTAAAAATTATTTTATAATCTTTACCACTTTTTATCATTTTAATATTTTCAATTAGTTATGCAATTATAATAGCTTATATAATTAATATAGAAATTTTATCATGATAATAATTATTAATAATACTTTAAGAATGAATATTTACTATAGAAATTTTCAGTCCAAAGTTACAAACTTAGAAGAAAATAAACTTGAAATATTTTCCGACAGTTAAGGGTTAATATCTAATTTTATCTAACCTATTAAGCATTATTATATACCAGTTAAGAATTTCAAAATATTAACAATAATTCAGATTTGGCACTGGAGAAAGTAATAAAAACATTATTCTTTCCTGTCTTGTTCAATTTGTAGCATTTATTCATTATATTACATATATCATTTCCTCAAAATTTATTGAATTAATGGATTTAAAAAAAGTAAATGAAGAAAAAAATTATTTTGAATTAATGAAATAAATTTATAAAATTGAAAAAAAAATTAAAAATTGTTGCTTTGCTATCTGCAAACTATTAATTCAACTTTAAATACCTTTGAAATGAGAGTAAAAAAAATGCTGAAAATATCAAATGACTTGCAAACTCAACAGTTATTCATGGCATAAGAATATGATTCAAACTACAATTAGAAGTTAGGAGGTAATAAAATAGAATATAACATAATTAGGAAAAATAAACAATATTTAGTTTGCATTTCTTTTTTCTTTTTATTTCCTCTTTTTTTTTTTTTTTTTTTTTTTTTTTTTTTTTTTTTTTTTTTTTTTTTTTNTTAAAAATCAGGGAAATTTGAAACCTGATTTGAGTGGCTACCTTATTTCACTTTTTAAATTTTTTTTTTTTTTAAATACTTTTTTTTCCAATTTTTTTTTGTATGCAAACTGTATTTTAATGTACAATCATATCAAGTTTTGACAAAGAGAACAAGTAGTTCTTGGTTAAGATTACAATAAACGGGAATACATATGAGATTGATTGAGAATGACGGGAAAATACAAATGAGATTGTCAGTTGACTGCACTAATACTGCTTTTCTGCAGAAACCAAGGGTGCATGGCTAGAAACATGATAAAATAACAATGTCCTAAGAATTGTCATAAGAAGCGAGGAAGACATAAAAATCCAATATCATGAGTCAGTTCTTGCAATGGGCACCTTCCATATTACATAGGTGATTCGATCCAATATTGAGCAGTCATTCCAGTATTTCCAACAGGCAAAGATTATATTCTGCATCCTCTTGTTTTCTCTTATTTTGCTGTCCTTCACGAGTATCATGATTCATCATGAGTATGAGATCAGGAGCACGGATACTGAAGAGCAATGTTTGCCCTGGACATCAGAAGTTCACAACAGTGTTCAATAAGAATGAATTCAACTGTCCATGAAACTTCAACATGGTTCGATGAGGAACCACAATATCGACGAGGCCAAGGCCGTTCCAGACAGCAATGGTCATTGTCCACCCAATGCATCAGTTTTCTCACACCTAACAAACCAAGATCTTTCTGTGCCAGAGGTTTTGGCACACTTTCCCTGGACATATCGAGTTCTTATTTCTTCAAAATGGATCGATGAGGAACACGGACTCCTTCTTTGACAGTCTCAACGAGGCTGACAGCGATGATCACAATCTATCCAAGGCATCTGTTTTCAGACACCTAACATGCCAAGATCATCCCGTTACCTTCTTTCCTAGTGCCAGAGGTTTTGGCACACTTTGCCTGGACATATCAAGTTCTCATTTCTTCAAAATGGAAAGTATCGATGAGGCTCCTTCTTTGACAGTCTCAACGAGGCAGAAAGTAAATTTTATACTGAAGAAAAAATAAAACAAATTATTTTGAATTAATGAAATAAATTTATAAAATTGAAAAAAAATTTGAAATAGTTGCTTTGCAATCTATTAATTCAACTTTAAATACCTTTGAAATGAGAGTAAAAAAAAATGCTGAAAATATCAAATGACTTGCAAGCTCACAGTTTTTCATGAGAATATGATACAAATATGATATGAACTCACAGTTTTCATAAGAATATGATTCATATAAAAACTGTACAATTAGAAGTTAGGAGGAAAGACAAAATAAAATTAAATATAACATAATTAGGGAAAATAAACAATATTCAGTTTGCATTTATTATTATTTTTTTTTTTATTTCTCCTTTTTTTTTTCATTTTTCACTATTTTTAATTTTTTTTTCTTTTCTTTTTTTTTTTAATTTTTTTATTTCTTTAATTTTCACTTTTTTTATTTCTTTTTTTTTTAATATTTTTTTTCACTTTTCAATTTTTTTTTTCAATTTTTTTTATGCAAACTATTATTTTATGTACAATCATATCAAGTTTTGGCAAAGAGAACAAGTAGTTCTTAGATAATAAACGGGATACAAATGGAAATGACGGGTAAATACAAATGAGATACAATAAACAATATACTGCAATAATACTGCTATTCTGCTGAAATCAAGGCGTATAGCCAGAAACATGATAAAATAACAATGTCAACTGAGTTGTCATAAGAAGAGAAGTAGACAAAAAATCACGGCTCAGTTGTTGAGATGGACACCATCCATATACCATGAGTCAGTCATTGAAACGGGCACCTTCCATATTACACAGGTGATGCTTCAATTTGATCCAATATTGAGCAGTCATTCCAGTAATTCCAACAGGCAAAGATTATATTCTGCATCCTATTGTTTTCTCTTATTTTGCTGTCCCTCATAATAGGCGAATGAGTATCAGCCCTGGATATCACAAGTTCAAACTGTACAACAGTGTTCAATAAGAATGAATTCAACAGTTCATGAAACTTCAACACGAGGCCAAGGCCGTCTCAGTCAGATAGACAGCAATGGTCATTGTCCATCCAAGGCATCAGTTTTCTCACACCTAACAAACCAAGATCTTTCTGTGTCAGAGGTTTTGGGGCACTTTCCCTGGACATATCAAGTTCTCATTTCTTCAACGTGGAAAGTATCGATAATCACAATCTATCCAAGGCATCTGTTTTCAGACACCTAACATGCCAAGATCTTCCCGTCACCTTCTTTCCTAGTGTCAGAGGTTTTGGCACACTTTCCCTGGACATACCAAGTTCTCATTTCTTCAACATGGTATCGATGAGGAAAACAGACCTCTTCTTTGACACCACACAGTCTCAACGAGGCCACGTCCTAGTCAGCGATGATCACCAGTCTATTCAAGGCATTTGTTTTCAGACACCTAACAAACCAAGACCTTTTTCAACTCCTTTCCTGGAGGTTTTGTGAATAAAGCCTTTGTGAATAAAGTCAACCAGGTTCTTTGCCGGATTGTGCGCTTTACGAGTACCCATGCCATCTCAAATAATATGATTTAATAATTTGGACGATGGAGCTCTATATAACAGTGAGCTGCTCAACAACAAAATGTCTGCCATAAGTTATATTCATTCATAGAACTTTCCATTTTTCTCAGATTTTTTTTTTTCCGAAGACGCAAGGAAGACCCCATTCTTATCTTCTGGAATATGCGTAGATGAATCATCAACTGATCTGTTCATCATTCGAGTTTAATTATTTATTAGAATTCAGTTCTTCAAAATTTAACAAGCCATTTCAAGGGGTAGCAAGGGCTTTAAATTTTATACAATTTCAAGAATAAAAACAATTTGCACTTTGCGCTCATGAAACAGTAATTTAACATAGAAAATTCCAAAAGAATTTCTCATTCAGCGTTTGCAAGTCATTGATATATAAAAATAAAATAAAGAATAATTTTTGTTGAAAAAAAATATGTAATGCAATTTTAATTTTACTCTCTGAAGCTAAGTACAAAACATTTACAAATATCCTGAAGAAAGTTTAGAATATTAAGAAGGAAAAAAATTATTCTGCAGAAATTATCACATTCATCGATATAAGTATGTCGACCCAGATAGTTTTATAATAAAACTGATCAGGAGATACATTGAAATCTCCTCCAAATTAAGTTTATAGCAAATCAGATAAGAAAATTTTTTATATGTATATAAATAATATATATATATATATTGTAAGGCATCACTTTTTTTTTAATGTAATGCTTTGTTTGTTTGTTTATTTGAACAAGCAAGATTAATATGTTAATTTACCTGACTGTTTCTGAAAAGAATTTTAAGACTTACTGAAATATATATAATATACTTTTAAACTCACAAAATGAGTATGTGTGAAATAATAAGCTAAGTTTTTATCTTTGTATCAGTTTTTTTACAGTTTTTCAACATTGATATCTTCTAAATAAGAACGGCATTCAACTTTAGTACTGTTGCTGTTTCCATTTTTAAAATTCGAAGCAACTGAATAGAAAATTTACTATTTAATTTCACTTAATATAAAAGCTTGCCTCAGATTATTATGCCAAAACACTGAGGCTTTCAGCTTGTTTTTGGGTTTTATTATTCAGCCTATAATCCTTCCTATGAATACATTATTATAAAAGTAAACTTGCCTTTATAATGCATTAGACACTTTTAGTTAGTGCTTAAAAATAAAAAATATACTTGTATCACATATTTTTTTAAGAAAAAATTAAAACTAGCATGTGTTTACATGTTTTCTTATCAAAATAAAATTAAAACTGTTTGCTTAAGTACAGCTAAAAAGTAAAGTATTGGAAACATGTTTTTTTTTAAAATAAAAATAATAAAAGCAGCAAGAATTTTTTTTTTTTTGCATATACATTTTTTCTTTTTAAATCTGCCTCCTGACCCGGTGGCACAATTGTGGGGACATTGTTGCAGAACGTTACAGAGTTCTTGCAGAAAGATATTTCTTTCGGGAAGTTCTTTTTTTTTTTCTGTAGAAATTTTCTAAAGATTTTATCTTTTCTTCCGAATTATATTCAAACGATGCCCTTTCTCGCGCATCCGAGTGGGAAAAAAAATGAATGCTTTTTCTATTCTCATTTGAGAACAATGAAAAATAAAAATTAATGAAGTAAAAAAAAAAAATGTTATCTTTTCTGCAGAAAGCATCGTTCTAATTTCCTTAATGCAGTTATTACTATTGATTTTCGCATAATTTTAAAATCCAATATTTTTAATATGATTTTATTTATTAGAACAACAAAATGAAAGCGCGCACCCGTTTTTGAAGTCAGATTTACTGCTACGGATTTCAATTTTTATTTTTATTTTTTATCTTTTTTTAAATGAGATGATTATTTACAAAATGCAAAAAAATGTGTCCCCCCCCCCTACAAAATGGGAAAATATAGCCCATAATATTGGAACAAAAAATATTACATATTTAATTAAAAAAACTTTTTTATTTGATCCGATTAATGCCCCGTAATGCTGTTCAACATAATGTAGACCTCGACTGTGTTACTCTAGTAAAAAAAATTATCCAGGGTGCGTAGTCAAGATTTTTCAACAGAAAATAAGCACCTTTTAAGTACTTTTTAACCACTCAAAAGTATTTTTAATCACTCTCCAGAAAAAAAAACATAATTAAGATCTGTGCAGTAATAAAAAAAATTTTGTTTCTATCATTTTGAAATTCTTGATTCATAAACATAAAATCAGTAAAATTAAAAACTTTGCATAATCAGGATTTAAAAAAAAACTAGTTTCTGATAAATATTGCAGAGAAAATTGTGAAAATCGTTCGTTGTTTTGTAATTTAGAACGACAATTGATACTTCAAAGAAAAAAAGAATTATTTTTCAAAGATAGAAAATTAAGCACTGTTTACAAACCCTGAAGCACTTTTAAGGTTTTTCAAAAAATTTAAATAAAAATAAGCAATTTTAAGAACTTTTTAAAAACGTTACGCATCCTGATTATCTGTGACAACAGAAAACTGTATTTTTTTTCCTCTAAAGAACATTCCTTTTTAGACTTATCTAGCAATTTTAGTAAAATCAGCAGCTTTTAACCTGATGGAGACAAATCTGAGTAAAAATTCTACTTCAATAACGGATTTTTAGGAAACTTACTCAGTTTTAGGGAATTTTCAAAACTGTACAAAAACCTGAATTTTTTTAAACCAGTAGACCAGGTGAAAGGGGCAAAATCCTATGAAGCAGTTGTTGTAATCCTATGTAGTTGGCAGCTATGTAGTTAATATTTTAGAAAATCACCAAGTTTGAAATTTTCTCTAAACATATATTGGTTTTAATTTAATCTTAGTTTATAGAGATTATTGCAAGAATTAAAAATTATAAGAAGTTATTTTTTTTTAAAGAAAATTTTAATAGTTATGTACCACTGCCATTGACTCATACTGCAATAAAACATATTCATTATCATTATTCCTGCTAAAACTTATCATTATTCCTGCTAAGTAAGCAACAAATAAAACATTATTAAATACGTAACTCATTTTGAAAAGTAAAAAAGATAATTTTAATAAAATTTAATCACTTAAAAAATTTTAATTTCGGTGTCCGGCAGTCAAATAACCAACAAGAATATTTTCCAGAGTTTTAAATAAAAATTATCGATGAATCGAATGCTACATTAATTTGAATCTATTTTGAAGAAAAAAAACATGTCTTTTAAATTAATTTT
>NC_092207.1:4415383-4422635 GCF_043381705.1 Parasteatoda tepidariorum | reverse complement strand
GTTAAGTCTATGACAACCTCGCCACCCAGACACCCGCAATTGATTGTTTGTTTACAATCAATGCCCGTGCCCCATTCAACTCAGCAACAGGAGGCAAACATCTCAACTCAACTCAGCAACAGGAGGCAAACAACTATACTCAACTTGGCAGCAGGAACGAAACAACTCACCTCAATTTCACAGCAGTATGGATACAACTCAACTCAACTTATCAACAGGAGTTAAACAACTCAACTCAGCAACAGTGGGCAAACAACTCAACTCAGCTTTGCAGCAGGAGAGAAACAACTCAACTCAGCAGCAGGTGAGAAACAACTCAATTCAACTCAGAAACAGGAGGCAAACAACTCAACTCAACTTAGCAGCAGGATGAAAACAACTCAACTCAGCAGCAGAAGAAAATCAACTCAATCCAGCAACAGGAGGCAAACAACTCAACTCAGCAACAAGAGGCAAACAACTCAATTCAACTTGGCAGCAGGAGGGAAACAACTCAACTTAGCTCAGCAACAGGAGGCAAACAACTCAACTCAGTAGCAGAATGGAAACAACTCAACTCAACTTGGCAGCAGAAGATAAACAACTCAACTCAACTTGGCAGCAGAACATAAACAACTCAACTCAACATGGCAGCAGGATGAAAACAACTCAACTCAGCAACGTTGCAAAATATAGACCCCCTTGTAAAAATCATAACCATTATCTAAACCACAAATTATTTTAATATCTCATTAAGTATTTTAATTTATTACGATATACGGTGTTACAAACTGAACAATCCCAAGAAACTGAAACGGAAAATAAAACTTCAATAACTTAATAAAATATGAAGATCTAAATAAAAGTCGACCTGTTTCGAGAGTTCAAAAATTCACGTCACGAGTCATTCACGTTTGGCGAGCCCTGAGATTGGCGACGTTTGAAGCAAATAGTTAGCGTGCTCAAAAATAGGCTCTCATTTTCAAGACTCGCCAGACGTGAATGAGGGAAAAAGGTGATGCAACAGCAGATGCAAAGGTGAGGGAACAGCATGTTGAGTGACATTTTATGGCGAATATCTGTTTCAGAATGTATAGAAATATCGGGATGATATTTGCAAATTATCTTTATCCAAAGAAAGCAATTCTTTAAAAAGTGAATCATACAATATTCTTGAACATACATCAATCTTAGGAAAAAGAAATATACAAAACCTCGTGCATGTGCATTATAATCTCTTTTAGATACTCTAAACTTTTTTAAGGAATCTTTTTCGTGATTTGCCCTACAATCTGCATGTAATTAAGATAATTAATGCAAACCTCAATTTGGTATAAAATCATCAGATTTAAAAAAGCTAAAAGCAACTTAAAAAATACAAATAAGGCCGTATGAAAAGTTCGCATGTTTAAATACTGTTTCACTCTGTTTAGGTTTTAAATATTCAATTTTCAGGCAAGTTCGCAGCTGGAGGGAGGGGTCAAAGGTTCGAATCCCAGTGACCGGCAATTTTTCAACAATTTTTTTTTTTTTTTTTTTTTTTTTAAATTTTTTTTTTTTTTTNGTGTTTTTCGATATTCTGGAAGGCCCTGCATTGAGGTAATAATTTTTTTTATTGGGAAAATGGGAAAAAAACTGGAAAAATCCATTGAAATCAGTCTATTTGCTCTTTTTCGACTTTTTTTGTAACATTTTGGATATTTTAGCATGCATGAGGTGTTTTCTGTGTGTGAAATCCAGCAAACAAAGCGTAATGGAATAATAAAAAAAAAGAATAAAAAAATTAAACGGCTCGAGAAAGGTTCAAATTTCAAGACCCCCTAGCTCCCTTTAATATCAAGGTGTAATTTTCTAACTCGGACCCTAAGTAGGGATCAATGGTCCAAACAAGGCTGCCAAAGAGAATTTTTATAGGCCAATTAGGGAGGTCACAGTGGGCCCCTAAAGGTATGATGCGAAGATGAGAGGAGAGAGCTTTTGAAGCAAAACTGTGGAAGGCTTCACGTATCACCGTGGACTGGAAGGTAGGCCACCAGACAAGCAAGTTCACTGCAGGAGGGAGGGGTCCTGGGTTCGAATCCCAGGGACGGACAAATTTTCAAAAAATTTGCTTTTTTTTGTTTATTTTAAATCATATTATTTTTTTACGTGTTTTTCGATATTCTGGAGGGTTCTGCATGTAGGAAATAATTTTTTTTATTGGGAAAATTGGAAAAAACTGGAAAAATCCATTGAAATCAGTCTATTTGCTCTTTTTTGACTTCTTTTGTAACATTTTGGATATTCTAGCATGCATGGAGTGTTGTCTGTGTGTGAAATCCAGCAAAGAAAGCGTAATGGAATAATAATAAAAAAAGAATAAAAAAATAAAATGGCTGGAGAGAGGTTCAAATTTCAAGACCCCCTAGTTCCCATTAATATCAAGGTATAGTTTTCAAACTCGGTCCATAATTAGGGGTCTATGGTCTAAACAAGCCTGCTGAAGAGAATTTTCATAGGCCAATTAGGGGGGTCACAGTGGGCCCCTAAAGGTATATTGCGAAGATGAGAGAAGAGAGCTTTTGAGGCGAAACTGTGGTAGGCTTCACGTATCACCGTGAACTGGAAGGTAGGCCACCAAACAAGCAAGTTCGCTGCTGGAGGGAGGGGTCCTGGGTTCGAATCCCAGGGACGGACAAATTTCAAAAAATTTTCTTTTTTTTTGTTTTTTATTTTAAATTATATTATTTTTTTATGTGTTTTTCGATATTCTGGAGGGTCTTGCATGTGGGAAATAGGGCCACATTCTGTACCCTTATGAGGCCTATATTTCCTCTAGTAAGGTACACTATTACCCGGTAATAAAATGCGTGATCTAATTCAAATATTATGGGTCAATATTAAGGTCTGATATAGGGCCTTGCGTTAGAATTGAAAACTGACTTTGAATCGCCTCGTTTTAAAGGTTTTTAAAAGACGAATTTCCTCATTTTAAAACAATTGAATGCACTATCTTAGATATGCGTACATAGTGAACTACAGGGCCACATTGTGTACCCCTATGAGGCCTATATATATTTCCTCTGGTAGGGTACACTATTACCTGGTAATAAAATACGCAGTCCAATCAAAATATTATGGGTCAATATTAAGGTCTGATATAGGGCCTTGCGTTAATATTGAAAAATGACTTCGAATCGCCTCGTTTTAAAGGTTTTTTGAAGACGAATTTCCTCATTTTAACGCTATTAAACACACTATTATATATATACATACATAGTAAACTATACGGCCCTATTAGTCCTATAATTATTTCCTCTGGAAGGATAAAATAATGTCCAGTAATATAATACGAGGTTCAGTTTGAATACTATGGGTCAATATTAAGGAGAGATATAGGGCCATGTTGTAATACTGAATATTGACTTCGAATTTCCTCATTTTAACTCTACTGTATATATACATAATAACCATGGAGTGTGGATGAAGGAAGCAATCGGACTCCAGAAATAAAAGCTGAACTTAGTTTTTATTTTATTTAAATATTGAGAACAATAATCCAGAATATAAAATAAATCTGTATATATGATAGATCCTCATCATTCTGTGTGTTTCAAAAGACGAAATGCAAATAAAACCGATCCACTAAGAATGGATGCCACAATAATGAACCTTAGTTCAACTGGCTCACTAATCCAAAAATGTTCTTTTTTAAGCTAATACTTTGATTTGAAAACCACATGATGAAAAGAAAAAAAATATTTTTGATTGATTTGCACACATACTTGGTAATCGCTTACATTTTCTGTTATTTTGTAGTGTTTTTTGTCTCAGTTGGTTTTTATGTGCACAAAATCTCAACAATTAAATTTTCGCCTTCAGTAGGTGACGTACTTTATAATCTCATTCATTGCATTTAAAATTACGTTGTAAAGGTTTAAAGTCCAATCTAGCGTCTCAGTATTAGAGGCATAAAATTAAACTCCTCTTTATTTTCCTTGAGTTAAAAAGGGGATTAATCCTATTTGATATTTAATAATTTTCGTGATTTTTTTGTGCAATTGTTTTTAACATGCAAGAAAAGATTTCAGTTGAAAGTTTTTATTTGTAAACAGCATAATAAATATCAATTTAAAAGTAAATTTACTGTTTTATATTTTATCTGCTAAATTATTAATATATTACAAAGATTTTGTCATGTTTTTATACATTTGAAGTATTTTATTTTAATGATAGGTTAGCATAAAAAATTACAAGATTGATGTAAAGTAAAAGAGCAGTTTTATTTACCACATAATTTTAAAATTATCTGTTATTTCATAAGTCAATCAAAAGTAATTCAGAATTAATCGCTCTTGTTATTAGCATTTTACTAGTGTTGTACTATAACGAGCTATAACATTTCAAGGCTGCCAAAAGTTGAATGCTAAAGAGAAAAAGGTATTTTAATGTTGCAGAACATTGTTCAAACTTGTATTTTCATAGAAACTGAGGTTTTTACAGTGTTTTTTTTTTAATTATTTCAGTGCTGTTTAAGAATGTGTAACATGATTTCAAAAATACATAAATGTTTTTAAGATCACTTGTCAAAATCTTAATTTAAAAAAAGAAATGTTTTCAAGATTAGTCAAAACCTAATTTTTAATTTAAAATAATTTATTTTTAACCTCAGTGTTTATAAATTTTTTGACCTACTGCGCTAGTTTAAAAAGAATCTAATATGAATGACTTAATATTATTTTATAAAATTCTGTAAAAGAAACATTTTTAAATGGGTGAACACTTTGTAGCATTTTTGTTCTCTTTTTTATCATTAACCAACAAAACATGCATATTGAATATATGTATGATTTGTATTAATTACAAACAAACTTAATACTGTTGCATCAGTTTATTTATCAAAAAGAAAACATATGTGCATAGAATTATGACTAACATTCTTGTTGACTACATTACATAAATCACAATTTTGTGAAAACTTGAAGTTCCAACTAACTGTACAAAAATTGAATGCAAATATATAAACAAGCTTTAATCACGAGAACTTGCATTTTGAAAAGTCCATTTCCGGATGAGCTTCCATAAACCTGCAAAATAAAAATAAAAAAGAAACAGAAAAAAAAAATAAATAAATAAAATAATAATAAATATTTCAAAAGTAGACCATGAAGATGCAAATTTAAATTCTCTTCATGAGAAAAATGTATACTATGACTAATATTGCAGAAAGTTGTAATTCTTTTTTTATAGTTCAAAAATAATAAAATGAATAGTTTGTCTGTGAGTCATACTTATAATTTCAGAAACATTGACAAACCTGCTAACTTCAGAAATTCATAAAGCCTGAGACTTTAATGACCATAGCATAACACAATAAGCAAAACAAGCACAATAACTTTATTTAAGTAATTTTGTTACCCCTAAAAATGAAATAATAAATGAATCTTAAAATTATGAATTGTACTGTTTTTTCTCCTCATTATGTCATCTAATCTCAATGATCAACATAAAGATAGTAACATAGGGAGACTGTCACTATTTAGTAAGGTCACTATTACTAAAGTTATATGAAAATCACATGTTTATTTTGCTTCTTGTTATATACATTAAAAATATATTTCTGTAAAAATAAAGAATTTAAAATCAAATATTTTTGAAATAAAAAAAATATGCACATAAAAGAAAAATTAATGGAGAAATAATACTTATTTGTTTAAAAGAAATTAATTTGCAAGATTGTAAAAAGTTGCCATACTATTACTGGCACCAATGACTTATTTCGGTAATAAGTATTAATTGAAATAAAAAATAATATAATAATAAAAAAAACTGAAGCTTTATGCTAAAAAATAAAACTAACGGCAAAATGGTACTAAGTTACCTAGGACGAGCATAAGAAATTTCCATATTATTAGTTAGTACCAATGATGTTTTTTACTTTGATAAATAATAAGTAGTAATAAATTTTTGTAATTCTAACTGAAATAAAAAATAAGTTACTGGTGCTAAAAAACATAGTTAATGAAGTAAAGGTACTTATTCAGTCAGTTAGATTGTAAAAATCGCCATACCATCATTATTGATACCAATGATGTTAAAAATGAGCTTGGAGTAAAGAGGGGTTTCAAAACTATTTTACTTAATTGTTTTATTTATTTTTTGTAAAATGGTAATCTAATTGTACTGAGTACTTAGGAGGAGCATAAAAAATTTCCATGCTATTAGTACCAATGATGTTTTTTCCTTTCATAATAAGCAATAATAAATTTAGCTAATTCTACTTGAAATAAAAATAAGTAACTGGAGCTAAAAAACAAAGTTAGTGGAGTAAAGGTACTAATTCAGTCAGGGAGACTGTAAAAAATTGCCAAACCATTAAAAATGAGCTTGGAGAAAAGAAGATTTTTTTCATTTATATTTTTTTACAGCATGTTTAGGGAAAGGAGGAGTTAAGATGGGAGTAAATGAAAATTGATTTTACATATAATGAATAAGATGATTGTTTCAGTATTTATTTATAAGATTAATGTTTCTGAATTATTTTCAAGAATTAAATAAATTAATAAATTGGAAAAATTGCAATTTCATACATTTTTATTAATAATTATTTAATATTTTCTGCACCAAAATTTGGGTTTTTGACAATTGTCAAAACAAAAAGACCATAATGCCAAATTAATTAAATATAATTGATTGATCACTTATAATTGTAAATATTTATAATAGCTAATAATTATCATGACCCCAAAATTTCTGGTTTTTGACAAGATGGTTAAAACTATCAATTGTCTAAAACTTGCCAACCTTGGTTAGAATGAAAAACCTACTTTTGAGATACAAGATTTTAAAAAAAAAAAAAAAGAGCTTACTTTTTAAGAACATCCTGTTTTTTCTGTTCTTCGGAAGTAGGTAATCCCATTTCCTTTTGCCTTTGATCATACATCATTTTTTCAACCATCCCTCTTGTCTCTAAATCTAAATCTGACAGCTGAAAAAAATAATAATTAAGGATCAGAAACAAAATACAAGATGCATAGCCAAATCTTTCAACAAAAAATAACAGGGTTGCCACTCAAATCTGAAAAAAAAATTCCCTGTGTTTTCCCAGTACAGTCCGCAAAAAAAAAAAAGATATCACCCTGAATAACTTTCGTTCTAATGATCGGATTTTCACGAACTAAGTGTTAATCTTAATGGTTCCTGGGGGTGACCTCAAATATGCTAATTAATTAGTGCTAACTATTAATTAAGTTACGAAATCAGACACAAAAACGTACTTTCTCTGAATAAACAT
>NC_092207.1:4303611-4412750 GCF_043381705.1 Parasteatoda tepidariorum | reverse complement strand
GAAACACGCGCAGATAGGTAATTTACAAATTTATTTTAAGATTAAGGCGATATATAAGATGTAAAGAAGTTTTAAGATAATTAAAAATGCTGACAACGTAATTTTATTAATATTCATAAAATATATATTCAAGAAATTGATAAATATGTTATTTGAATTCTATGCATACGCGTGTATATTATTGAAATTGTATCAGTTATTGAAAAACAAAATAAAAAAATAATCACATTAAATAAGCACAATTTGGTGTATAATCATATTCTATCAGAAGCATGCTTTTATGAAACTACACACTCCTTGAATAAAGTGTTTTTAATTCAAAATGTTTTATTCAAATTTCTTCCCTAAATTGCAAAAAAATTATTAAGAAACATTGTATTTTATAGTTTGAAAGATATAAAAATAAAAAGATTAGCAAACGATTATTGGCAAAAAAAATATGAATGAAATTTTACGCTACGCACGCGAAGTCAAGTTTCTCGAAAGTTGATCACATTTTAATATTAATCGCCCCATTTAAATATTTTTTCATTGTCGCCAAATTATTTTTTTAAAAATAATTAATTTTAATTTTTCTCAGCTCCTAATAAATAAAAACAGTTGAAAATTTAGATTTTTCAATTGAAACATATGTAGAATTAATATGGTATAAAAAAATTCATACCTTATAATTCAAAAATTTTTCTTCCTCAATTTAATTAATTAATAAAAAATAATAATTAATTATTAAAAATTATTTTTTTCAAGAAATTATCTTTGGGTAAATGAGTTTTATGAGTGGGTGTAATTTTTTTTTTTAATTGCTTAATTAGCTTTTAAAATATGACTAAAAACGCAAAAAGTGAATTTAACATTAAGGGGTCCAAACTTTGAATCGCTCTCCTGCCCAAACTATGGGGACCACATTTCCCAGATTGCGGCTACCCCCTATATTTTGAAGATTAAGAAACCAAATATGTAAAAAAAAATATATGTTTATTCAGAGAAAGTACGTTTTTGTGTCTGATTTCGTAACTTAATTAATAGTTAGCAGTAATTAATTAGCATATTTGAGGTCACCCCCAGAAACCATTAAGATTGACAATTAGTTCGTGAAAATCCGATCATTAGAACAAAAGTTATTCAGGGTGATATCTTTTTTTTTTGCGGACTGTACATATTATATGTGATATTTTAAGAGGAAACAACAATTACTGAGCTCTTGTGTGAGCTATATTGGGCAAACTATATATATTAGTTTTACTTGCTAGAAAACAGCATTCTTAAATAATGCTATAGTAAATGAAATAGTTTAGTACAGCTGAAATATCATAGTTAAATATCCTATAGATTACGCTTTGAGTAGTCACCATTTTTTAAAAGACAAAAGAAACAAAATTCCCTGTATTTTCCCAGTTTGTAAAGAAAAAATCCAAATTTCCTGCATTTTCCCTGTTATTTTAGGTGATTTTTAAATTCCCTGTATTTTCCAGGTTTTTCCCGTTCTCCCTGAATTAGCACCTTTTAAGCACTCAAAAATATTTTTAAGCACTATCTATTGCAATACAGTTAACAAAATGCGAAATGATTTTGAAAGACTTTACATAATCATGATAAAATAACTAGTTTTTGACAAAGAATTTTTTCTTGATTACATTAGCCATTAAAAAAAATGATCAACATATTTTTCGGTTCGATTTCAGAGGTTGGAAAAAGGAAGCTTGAAATTGAGAATGTCTCGCAAAATTCAGCAGAATTGCACACGAGAGTGAAATAATTTCACCGAACTCAACTCACTACACGCACATGCGGACTCGCAAGCATTTCATCAAACCTGTAAAATTATTGGCACTTTCACGCGCTATGAACCGACGGCACACTGAAATAGATTGTGGTTGAATGAAGTGTGAAAAATTTAATAGAACTATGTGAAAAGCACACTTTTGCATAATACATGACGTAAATTCACATTGTAAAGAAAAATATGAAATTTTCAAAGGGAAAATTAAGCAAAAAAAGCACCAAAGGCAAAAAAAGGCAAAAAAAGCACCCTTAAAGGCTTTTAAAACACAAAAATAAGCACCTTTAAAAAATGTTACACACCATGAAATATATATTTAAAAAAATTGGCATAAGGAAGAAAAAGTAATGGGAATGTAAAAAGTGTGACATAAATGCATAAAACCAAAAGCGCAATTAAATAGATTTTGTTAAACAAAAACAAAAAATTACATTATTAAGTTCAGTAACTGTAGGGCAAAATCAAATTTGTTAGTATTCGGTGGCCAGTAAAAGGCTTTTTAACAGAGGCTACTTTTTCAAAAATTTATATGTCTATAGTATTAAATAAACCATAGATATTATTGATGTTAAGCATTTCTCAAAATATGGTTTAACAAGGACCGATACCGCACACCCTCGGTACCAACACAGGCTGATCAAAATGGTCAATTATGCGCTCTTACTGCCACAAAAGAAATAAGAGTAAGTAATAAATACCTTAGATGGTTCAGGATTAACTTTCTTGGTGTTGATTTCAGGATCAGTTAAAACTAGTTTATTCCACCATTCCATTTTATTGATCTGAAATCATGAAAAGTAATCAATATGTCATTAAGTTTACTCAACATTTATTTCAATAGTGTTACTACATTTTAAACATTTGTATAGCTCAAGTCAAAGGATTTGGAATTGAGGGTTCAGATTAAGATATTTATTTTACTTTAAAAAAAACAAAGCCTGGGGGTAAGAGAGGGTAGTCAGGGTTGCCATTCAAATCTGGAAACAAATATTCTCTGTACATATTATACACAATATATTAAGAGGAAACACAACAATCACTGTGCTCTCATATGAACTGCATTGGGAAAACTGTACTAGTAATAATTGCTGAAAAAACTTATGGAAAAAAGGAACAGCCCAATATACTTAAAACAAATAATGCTGTAGTAAATGAACTAGTTTAATAAAGCCCCTGTGGCAGAATTTTTTTGAGCTTTCTGCGACAAAACTTTCTAACACTATCTTTCTGCAAGATACTTTTAATAATAACATACACGTTACTAATTTAAAATGACAAAAACACTGTGTTTCCAAAAAAAAAATATAATTTTTTTAAAATTGAACAAGTAATAATTTTTTATTCCAATATTATGGGTGATATTCTCGCATTTTTTTAGGGGGGTGGGGGCGTCGCACAAATTATTTCCTTCTTCGCATCTTGTAAATAATCATCACAATTTAAAAAAAATAAGAATCATGTAATCTGTTATCAGAAAAAAGGTTGACGAAGAAATCACACGAATTGGACTCCTCAAAGAGGGGTTACTCAAATGCATAATAACTAATTGTAATATCGCATAAAAAATATTTGATTTAAAAACTATTAACAAATCAATAGCTGCCAAAAATTAGATATAATCATTGCCTCAAAAAGTAAATACTCAAATGCACAATTAGAATTTTCCATATAGTGCAGTGTTTTCACTACAGCGCGAGAATCTCGCATATTTTTTTCTTTTCTCGCATTAAAAAATAATTACCGCGAGAAATTTGCGCATTTTATAAACCAATTTCAAAATTAGCGAATTTCTCGCATTTTGAAAAAAATTTCTCATTGCGTTGCNAGTTGAGGTTAAACATTAAAGAAAATTTCGATTGCTTTTATTAGCGCTAAAAGTCTGCATTAAGTTTATAAGCTTATCTAGAACTTTATTTAACTAAAACTGCAGACTCAGAAATGATTTTGGTTATAAAATGAAACAAAAGTTGATTTAAATTGAATACAAAATTAAAATTATTTTCCTTAAAAAAAAACTTATTTAACGTGTAATATACGTAGAAATTTGAAATCGTGTATTAATTGAAATCAATCAGCTGTTATCTTTACTTATTATTACGATTTATGATTATTATGAAAGTAATAGCAAAAGAAAGTATACAATTAGTTTAAGTACCATTCCTGTTAGAAATATTTTACTTTATCGTAGATAATACCTAAATAATGAGTTAAAAATTAAATCCTTAATTTTTTTCAAAAAAACATTTTATTTGAACTGTACAGAGTACTTTTTATTAAAATTTTATGCAATCATGCTTTGAATGGAACATTTTATTGAAGCGAATACACTAACTAATCAAAATTATTTCACAGATATAATATATACTTTTTCTAAACATTAAATTCCATTTGATGTTTAAAACTATCGAATAAAATAACATGAAAACCTATTAAAATAAAATACAGTAGAGAACCGATTATCCGGAACGATCGGGACTATCGCTATTCCGGATAACTGATTTTTCCGGTTTTCTGAATAGCTACAAAAAGCCCTTTTTTTAGTGTTAAACCCAACTAATAAAATAAAAAAAAATATTTGGAAATAATCTTGAAAATAAGAAAAAACGATGAAGTAATACACTAATGATTATTTCTGAAATGATGGTAAGGTAAAAATCTTTCAAAAAAGAAAGAAAAATCCTAAAATCTTATGATGAAAAAAAATTTTTTTTTTAAAAATTGCGGGAAAATTTATCGAATTTCGTTCCGGTTTTTTGGTTTTCCGGTTTTCTGATTTCCGGATAACGGGTTCTGTACTGTATTTTAAATGTTTCCAAGTGCTTACCATATTTCACTACCAGGTCTGAAGAAAATTTTCAAAGCTATACAGACCTGAATCTACAGCCAAAACAAGCTTAAAGCATACTATACTTTTTTCTCAAAAATTGTAATAAAAAAAAAATTCTTGCAAAAATATGTTTTACTAACTTGTTTGTTTAAAAGATAAGTTTTTCTATCTAACAGATTAATTGAAATAAATAAAAACAGAAGGGAAAAAGTTATGTTCACACATTACATAACATACTTTTTTAAAATATACAATTTTAAATCATTTTACATATTTACACTTTTTTATCACATTACATAATATAAAAGTTCATTTCAACATAAATCTTAACAATAAAAAAAATATTTCATTGAGTAAAATAAATGTAAGTCAAATATTTAAGTTTAAAGAAAGTTTATAGGATTTAAAATGATTTAAATTAAAAAAAAAAATTTTGCAGAGCAAAATAAGATTAAATATTTAGTATAGAATATACTTCAATTTTAAAATTTTTATTTTAAATAAATTATAAGAGGTTTGACAAATCTTAAATAGATATACATACGTTTTTAAAAAAAGCTCGTTTTAAGCTACAAAAAATTTGAAACAAAATCGGATTTCTTGAGTTGTAATAATATTATGTTGTGCAATTTTCAACACCACAAGGAAATTTGTAGTTGCAACTGCCAAAATAATGATTGGAAAACCTGTTAGATTTATATTAAAATTGGAACAAATGTCAAAAAATAATTATCTAAATATGTGATTCAAAACTTGCGAATATATTAATATTAAAAATATGAGGAATTTGGAAAAAATGTGGATAAGCATAGCAACAAATCAATAAAAAAAGAACAAAATTGAAAACCTCTTATTTTTATGTTAAAATCTACATAAATCAAGTCAAAAAATGATTATTTTATTACACTATTCAAAACTTGTGAGTCATAATAACAAAGCATATCAAAAATACCAGAAATTTTTTAAATAAAAAACTATCAAAACATTATTTGCATTTAAACTAAGATCAACAAAAATAAGGCATGTAGAAAAGTGATGCGAGATTCAAAATTTAAGCGTCATAATAACAGCGTAGTAAAAATACCGGGGCTTTTAAAACCATGTAGAGACGTTTAGGAATAACTACCAAAATAACAATGGAAAAATAATTTGGACTTGCAATAAAATCAACACAAGTAAAGCACAGAGATTTAATACTTGTGACCCGTAATAATTTTATGCTAAAAATATTGAAGTTTAAAAAACCACGAGGTAGCAATGATCCAAAAAAATTTATCAAAAGCCATTCGGATTTGCGACGAAATTTGAGCAAGTAAAGTACACCTAAATGTGCTTATTTAAATTACTACAATCCTATTTCAATACAATAGGTATGAAATATATTAAAGGAAGGAGAGGAATGTGTTTCAGGTACATGTACATGCATCAATGCGTGTACATGCATATTTACATCTCGTAATAGCCTGTGTCAGGCAAGGCTGGTTATCGTGAAGAAGGCTGATGGCAATATGGTTAAAATTTCACACTAATCACCTTCACTTCTCAGATAGGTTCGTATCTAAACATTCTGAAGTAGTGTGGTCTTCAAATTGTCTCCACATGTAGAATATCAGCCCTTGACAATGATAACTCAATGCTTTAACAACTATGAAAGAAGGCTACAAGGATTAATTATGAAGATGATAATTAAAAAATAACTATCTTCAGCAATGAAAGATTTCATGGCTACAAGCTTTTAAATCATCATTCACTTAAGCTTAAAAAATTATAAATTGTAATGATAGTGACTTCCTGTCAATAAATAAGATTGCAAGTTAAACAAAGTCACTAAGTTTTAAAATACTTAAATTAAAAATTGTTGTTTTGAAGATAAAATCTAAGAGAGAATAGAACTCACTTTTTCTAAGGTAATTGCAATAGTCTTACTATCTTCCATAATCCAGCAACACTCTTCTACTTTTATGTTATTAAATAACTCCCCATCGATTATAGGAGGATGACCTTTAAGTCCAACTTTTAGGTGCTAGAATGGTAAGGATGTAAATACACTCAATGTGAATTTAAGCAAATGTTATAGAATTAAGATATTCCTTTCCATTTTATTCCCTTTTAACAGGGGAAAAAATTTAAAAAAACATTGAAAATCTTGTATGATTCATAAAAATATATTGTTAATTCAATTTTTAATACAATTTCATTATATTTCTTATTTTTGTATGAGTCACATATCCAATTTCACATTTAGCCTTTTTTTATGCTAATTATATATTATATCCTTATACTAATTATATTAACTCATAATTTTTTTAAAGAAATTCAATAATACTTTTTCCACAATGTTATGATTTATAAAAGATGAGATTGTTTAATACTTATTGGTGGAAAACATAAAAGAAATAATAAATAATTATAAAATCTAGCTTATTTTTAAAAAAAATTTGAATATTGCTTATTCAAAATATATATAAATAACTTTGTTAGAAATTTTAACAAAATTTGAAGTAATAAAATTTATTTTGTCTGAAATTACTGTAGTAATATTAGCACACATTGTAAAACACAGTACCAGACAGGTAACAAGTTTAGTCAATATGACGGGCATGCTGTTAATTCATGTTAAATATTAAGTAGCAGTTGTAAACATGTAACAGTGTATATAATTTTTAAATGCATCAAAATATAATCTATTTTATTTCATATTTATCTGAATAAAATTGGTAAAAGCTTATTAACACTAGATCTAAGCAAAGAAACGCCTTAAAAGTAATATTTGTAACAATCTAGATATTAGTCCAAGCTATTTCTGAACTTACAGATGCAGTTTTTTCTTTTTAACGCTGCGAAAGAAATTAACCAATTTGTATTTAACAAAGAAAATAAAACTGCTGAAAACCTAACAGTACAAATTGAATTATAATCATTTTGAGAGATAACATAATCTTGCTAATATGTTAATTAAAAACAAGATATTCACAGATTGTGATTCTTTAAGAAAAATGATAATGAAAAAGATTTTAAATGAATGGAGGAAAGTCATTACTTTTTTTGCAATATCAACAACTACATCTCTTGCTTTAATCTTGAAGTTGGCAGGTACAGGAACTTTCAACTAAAAACAGTTAAAACATATTATAAATAAAATATTTTAAAGACAGTTATTATAAACAATATCCTTTAAAGATGGAGAAATAATACAAAACATTTTCACTGTGAGAAAATGACATAGCAACAGCACTTTTTTCGTTTTACACCATGGAAATGACCTATAGAGCAGAATTATTCACTTGTAACAAAACAATGCATGCTTTGCACATTAAAGAGTTAGTTTAAGGTAAATAAAGCAAAAATCAAATTTTTTTTTCAGATAGTCTAAGCATTAAAAGTAATATAATAATACAAGCATATAAAGTATTAATTGTAATAATAATGCATTATTCGCATTTATAAAACAATTTGTCATAATAAATCGAGGATAACAAAAATTGTGCAACTAAGTGGATTAAAAAAAATTTCTAATACATCAATACTTTTGAGGCAGAAGTTTCAAGTTCCTTAACTCCTCAAGTTTCTTCTGATTATTTTTTTTTAATGATTAAATTAAGCTAAACTATATTCCTACTTTCTTTTAGAAAAAAAAAATCACCATATTTAAATTGTTTTTGTATTCAAAATTAATATTTCCATTTCACTTTTTTTTAAAATCTTTTATTAGTAAAGTATAGGGATATATTTTTCGTTTTACTTCTCTTTCGTCTTCTGTTCTCTGATATGCATGTGCAATGCATTTCCCCCACCCCTTCGTAAACAAAAGAGAAAACGAAATCAGCATATCACTCCTGTATGCCCGGTGGCAGAATCGAGGCAACACAGCGACATTGTCGCAGAACGTTACAGAGTTCTTGCAGAATCATTATTCATTTGGGAAGTAAAAAACTAAAGTTTTTCTTTTCTGCAGTAATTTTCGAAGGATTTTTTCTTTTCTTCAAAATTATTTTCAAAAGATACTTTTCTCGTTATCAGAGTGGGCAAAAAATGCTTGTGATTTTTCTGTTCTTAATTTGAGAATAATGAAAAATAAAGAGTAATAAAGTAAAAAAGTTCTGGTTTTCTTTTCTGCAGAAATTTTTGCTCTATTTTTTTATGCAATTAGTATTATTGATTTCCACATAGCTCAAAATCAAATATTTTTAATACTTTATTATTTATTACAACAACTGAATCTCAAAATGAAAACACGCATTTAGTAATCTATTTCTGAACAGTCCGATTCGCGTAATTTTGCCGTCAATCTTTTTTTCCCCGGTAGTTACTGCTACGGATTTCCCGATTTTTTTTAATGCGATGATGATTTACAAAAGACGAAAAAAATGATTAGTGTCTTTTCCTCCTACAAAATACAAAAATTTTGACATAATATTAAAATAAAAAAAATATTACATATTCAATTAAAAAAGTTTTTTTTTCTTTGATGCTTCTGTTACTTTAAATTAGTAACATGTATATTTGTTACTTTTAAGAGTATCTTGTAGAAAGATATTAGTACTAGAGGGGTGTGTCGCAGAAAGCCTGAAAAAATTTTGCCACAGGGCCTGTAAGTATGATTGACAACAACTTACCAGAAAACCACTGACTGTTTCGGACACACAGAAGAAAATGAAACATTTCTTCTGTGAACATGAAAATGGGGAGAAAAATATCACCCCATATCTCCCTTTACTCAACTTTAAGGATAAGTAAAATTTCCACTCCTCCCTCAATCATTCTAGTACAAAATGGAGTTAAAACCGAGATAACTTTTCCCGGTTTTCTCGAAACCGAATAAATGGTTTTTTAATGCATATATATAGCACAATAAATACAAAAAGAAGAAAACCAAAAAGTTTTATTTACTCCACATAAGCTGCAAGTATATAGAACTCATAAAATAAGTTAAAAATGTAGAGAAAACGTGGAAAAAATTAGAGAATAATGAAAAAAAAATATTTTTAAAAAATTAATAAAAATCCAGAGAAAAAAATATTTAATCACTTCATCAGCTCACACGATTATCTTTGCAGAAAGGAGTGCTTTCTAATATTGTATTAACATAGCCAAAGCAAAATATATCAATACAATAGTGTGAGGAGCACTCAATATATACAAATTAAAAATATATTATATCCCCCCCCAGGATCTTTACTATATGTTTTTTCAAACATAAATAATAATCTTATTTTTTTTTTCATTATTCTGTAATTTTTTTCTATGCTTTCTCTACATTTTGAACCTCTACTTCAAATACCAAGACACAAGTACTACATAGTATACAAGTTTCTACCTCTTCTTTAAATGCCAACACAAGTACAGAAAACAAAATTACACACCTCTACTTCAGAGAGAGTCTGTACCCATCTATAATTCGGTAAATCACACCCATTTCCAGCATTAGGTTTGACTTTTCCTTTGTCTGCTTCATCCTCTTCATCATCTGAGGCCTTAATAAAAAGAATTTAAAAAAAAGTCAGTGAAAAACATTGTAGTACTAAAGGTAAAAATACATTAAAACATCACTATTAAAAACAATATGATTTCATTGTAACTGATTGGAAGTGGGACATAATTATTTATAAGTTTACTTTTATCTCTAATCACATTTATTATTCTACCAGAAAAAATATTAATATAATATGTAAGAGATGCCAAGTATAAATTGTAGTTCTATTATTTTGAAATAAAATATACAAGAATCTAGAACTAACATTTTACAAAAATAGTACATAAAATTTTCAAATATTAAAATTCAAATTGCTAAGTTTTTTTGTACCATTTGAAAAGAAATTTGCACAGATTATGCCATTCCATTTTTTTTTAAAAATCAAATTGACTGCATAAGGTACTTTATGTTATGTCTACACAACAGTGTAATATACACTTTTATAACTAGTGTGAATTAATCTATATTTAACTAGTGTTATGATCATCGATCACAAATACTTGGATGTGAATTTAGGATGGCTTGTCATTTTTTATGTAGAGGGAATTTTAGATGCTCCAGATTTAATGTACAATAATATTGAAGAAACTGTTTTAAATAATTTCTTTGAAACTTAAATATTCAGTTACTATATAGGAATGAACAGTTAAGTTGGGGGTTAATAGGAGGTTTAAATTACAAAGCAACAATGGATTCACAAACACAATTTTATTTATCAGCGGTTTTAATGGTTGCTATAATGGGAATAGTACTGAAAAGCATAAACCAAATTTAAGAAAAGCAAATATATATATATATATATATATATTTTTTTTACTCAAAGTCTCTTTAATGATAAATTACATAATCATTAGTTATTCCTGCCATCATACATCATCATAGTTATTTCCTGCCTCATGATTTTAATCAATCTTTGATGAAAGTATTATAAATTCTGATTTCAGTTAATAATTTTTAAAAAAAATATTTATAAAAATTACAGTAATTGGTATACTTATAGTGGTGCATAAAAGCTTTATAATCTCCATAGTTCTTACAATAAAAAAAAATGAATGATTCATGGTCAATTGGTATCAAACTATTCACGAGAACGAGAATACATTTGTCTTTTTAGTGCAAAATTTTAAATGTTAAAAATTAAATCTGACCATTCCAATAAAATGTAAATAGAACAAATGATTAATTTAAAAAATTATATATAAACAATTTTATAACAAATACAATTCTAAATACTATCGGAAATTCGTTTACAATTTAAAAGTTTTATTTTATTACCAAATTTTTAAAAACCTAAAAACCCAAAAATGCTATTAGCCAACCAACAGTACCTAGAATATTCTTAACTAAAAATTGGTTAAAATAATTAAAAGCTTACCTTATTGTCAGAGGAATTTTCTTTTTCACCATTTTCTACAACTTCAGAATTCTTAGCAAGAGCTTTTGCTTTTTTCTTAAAAAATAAATTAATTAATTAATTAAACACTCACAGACTCATAATTTTTTTAGTCATAAATAATACTAGTCAGAATTCAGAAAACAAGTTCACTAAAGAATAATAAATATTTCTCTTTAAAGAAAATGACAATTACAATAAAAACAAATGCATTGCCTTTTATTTTTTTAATTTCACATGATCTCAATATAAACCTAACAGTAGCTTTTTCCTAATTGCTACTTATCCAAAAATTAGAATTAATGAATTTTTTTAACCACAACAAGAAGATTTTTATAACGCTATATAATTTAATTTTTCCCATTTGTTGAAAATTTAAGTATAAAATTTTTAACTTAAACTCGCAATATAATTGTCTTAAACAACTAAAATGTACACGTTGAACATAATTTTTTTTTTTTTTAACAAAACAACGATCTAAGACAGAAGTTACCAACCCGTAGTTGTTGCTAGGGCTGGAAAAAAAACCACCTCAAAAAAAAAAAGCGAAACCCATAAAAGTTTTATTGGGATTTAATTTTTTTGGTATATAATATCATTAGTATATAATTTTATGTAAATCTTTAACAGCATAAGGTGTTAATATTGGAAGTTAAATACATATATTTTTTTTAAAAAGCTTAACAAACAAATTATTATTGTTTTTTCATTTATATGAGATATAGCCAAAAATGTTTTAAATTTCAATCAATTTTATTTAAATTATGTCCTATAAATATTTTAAAATATAGTTTGGTGATAACTAAAAGACAGTCCTATTAGAAAAAACACCCAATATTCTTTTTAACCCAATAGCTTCCCAACCCCCCCCCCCTCTTCAGTATATACAATTTAGGTTTGACCACTATCAGCAAACAAAAAATTATAAGGCATTTAATTGTTATTTATCAACCACACAAAACTTTTAATTTGAAAAGTAACACAGAACCAGAACTTAAACCAAACAGACAATGTGAATTTGAACTCCAATGTGAATATTAACTACTCCATATGAAAAAATTATTTAAAAGAGGTGTGATCAAGCCCGTACACCTTTCCATTTTTTAGCTAGTAAACTGAATTTTAAAAAGATTTTCCCAATACATGAGGAAAGAGGCAGAGGATGGGGTATATAAGAAAAATACTGAATGGCTAATTCTAGTTCTATGTTTCAGAATAAAAGATCAAATGTGTATCCGCACTTATTATTTAATAAAAATGTGTGGTGGAGAATACAAAAGAATTTGTTCATTTTATGTTTTAGTTAGCTGGATGCCCAGCAAGCTCAGCAGCTGTCGAATGCAGATTTTCTACGTGTGGACTTGTTTAGTCCAAACTGCGAAATAGTTTGGGTCCCAAAAAAGCTTGTTGAAGTTTATAGACATTTCATGAGTGAAACAGAACCAGAAGAGACTATTATGTAACTTTTAACTAAACATGGCATACATTTTATTTTCACTTTGCCGATAGATCATTAATTAAATTACAGAATTTTCTTATAAAATTAATATTCTGTGATACCATTGAGATTAAAATATTTTGGTAAAATACAAAGAGGGCTCCATTTCTGGTACATTAAAATATGTATGCTCTTTAAAATATAATATATTTCCACAAAATGAAAATTTCAAAAATGTATTAAAAATTTTTGCTTAACTTTTTAGCATGTAATCAAGATTATTTGCTTAAAAATGGCAAATGAATTTGAGAAATTTTTTTTAAAAATGTACGAAGTTATAATAATTGTAGTAATAACAGGAAGAAAGAAAAAAAGGTTAGTAAATCAACTTCTTTTTTCTCATTTCTTAACAAAACCTACTTAAATATGAGCTTTGTTGCTTTTTACAAATTATTTAAATGTAAGTGCTAATGCATTTAAAATATATGATGCCATATTACTATATAATAACTAATAATCATAAAATAATGTCATAACGAAATATTAAAATACAAAACTTTTAAATTTCAAAGTGGTGTATTTTGAACGTTACCTCATAGGGGTCAATGGAGTGCAAAAGTTTAAAATAATTGAGCAAATATTCAAAACAATACAATTCTTAAAAATATTAATTACAATATATCAAAAAAAATTCAATCAAAATACATAAAATATATCAACAAAAATTTCCATTTCATAATTTAAAAAATTTAAGACAAATAAAGCTATGTCTCAATTTTCTTCTTTTTTTAGATAATCAGTTTTATTTTACAATGTTAATATTTTAATTTTCTAAATCAAACTATAGTTGGAACTCAAAACAGAATGCATTCTTAGCTATCATAACACTTAGAAGTAGATAATTTTAACTTTATCTCAATAATATAATAGTCATAATTTTGCTCTTGAGTTTTATACTGGCATTCATATGTTTACAAACAATGTTATTGTCATATAAAAATGTTTCTTGTTATTATTGTTTGAAATCTGACAAACTAAATATATAATAACACAACCAAACACATTAAAAGTTTTTAGAAAATAAAGTATCTATAGTAATTACTATCTCGTTAAATATATTGCAGAAAGAGACAGTGATTACAATAACAGTAATTAAAGATACATAACAGTACTTAAGAGATGAAAAATTATTTTAATTTCTTTAATTAAACTATCCATATTTTATAATTATTATTACATTTTGTACAAATTAATTTTTTTTACCAGCCTGAAATTTCTGAGAAGAAAATTAGAAGAACATTAATTACATTCAATAAAGTTACACACAGATTTTTAAAGTTTAATTAAGCTTGACCCAAAGTATGAAATAAAAATGAATAAAGGTAATGAAATAAAAATTTACTGTTCTGTAGAGAAGAGTGTTCTTTGTAACCTGGAAGTTATATATCTTTTTAGAAATATAATTTAAATACAAAATGTGTCTGATCCAAATATTTTCTACTCTTTGTGAGTATTTTAGGCAAAACATGTCATTAAATAATAAAAATTTATATTTTATTGAGAAATATTGCTTAAGGACAAAAAAGTTACTGTTTGGAGAAAAATTGAATGAGGGGAAAAAAAAAAAACATTTTGTTTATTGAATTTAAAGACTACTTTTGTAAGGATGATATTGAGATAGAAATTATAAACAAATAAATCATTTATAAATACTTCATCCATTTCTTTTTGTAGTTTTTCTGCTTCTTCGTCTGTTAACTCTGTCACTCGATTGTCATCCACTTGCATTTTTTCTTCCTCTTCCTTTTTGCGAGTGAGGCGCTCTTTCCTTTTCCTTTCGGCTTCTTCTTTCTCTGCTTCTTTTTTCCTAGATTCCTCTAAAGCCATACTTTCAAATTTTGAAAATTTTTCTAAAAGCATCTAGTAGAGAAAAAAAAACTTTACTTTTACACAGGTACTAGTAACAGTTTCCAGATAAAATTGTTGAAACCATTAAAATTATCATATTACTTATTATTATCCACATCTAAAGAAATTCAATAAATTAAAACAGTTATTTGTAGTTCACTCAGGCAGGTTATTTTTGAAGATTGTGAAAAATTCCAAATTAAAATTAGACAAAGCCTATCATTTTTTTAAAGGGTTGATTTATATAATTTTTTACAGGGTTGATTAAAGGGATAGAGGAAATTTGCAAAACTTTTAATTAAAAAAAAAATAGAAGTGATATTTTGAATAAATTATCAATAGTAATACTCAATTTCTTCTTTTAAAACTAATGGAATGATTTAATTTTATTTCTAAAATAATAATCATGAAAAATATATAAAATATTCTTAATGTTTATTTAATTACTTTTAAATTATAATAAATGACCATGTATTAACATATTTTTAAAACAATAATTAATTTATATTTAAGAATTATTAATTAATTAATAGTTATTAATGTCTTAAATTTAAAATACTAGTCACAGTATTTAAAAAAAAAATTTTGAAATATTTTTAAATTTAAACAATTACACGCTAAAACTATTTGAAATCTTGAGTGAATGAAAATAAATAAATAAAAGAAAGAAGATTGGTCAAATTTAAAACAATTGACAAGTTAATTATAATTTCATTATCAATATGGTCAAAGTAAAAATTTGTTAAACAAAATTTGATATAACACATTTTGAATAAAGTTGATATGAAATTTAGAACATATTTAAGAAACTTCTAAGAGTTAACATTAACTTTAATAAGCAGAAATTGATTTTTGAGCTATAAGATTCTTTTAGCCAAAATTCAATCTTGAAAATTAAACTTTATGAACTAATATAAAGACATACATATTGAAATGAAATGGTCATTTTTAAAAATCATATTTTTTAATTTACTTAGTTAAAGGGTTGTGCCACTATGCACGCCCAAATTGACTGCGTCATCTACATACATGTAAACTCTTTTTACATAATAATTTGTGTTTTTTATTCCACTGCACCAGCTGGTAATGAATGCTACACGTGGGGTCCTGTCTAAAGTAAGAACTCCTCAAGCCATTCACCTGGCTCCAAATAGGGTTGTGGGGGTTGTTGAGAAATAGTAGTTTAGGACAGGTTTTGGTTTGGTGAAAAAAAAGAGAATATTTTTTTCTATTGTGTTTGCCTTATGGTAAAGAAAAGCTCCCTGAAATGCATTATTCTTATTTCAGCAGACAACCTCAGACTTTGTGATGGGGGTTCTTACCGTAGACCGATACATTTATCTACTACTTAAATTGTGTTTGCATAAAATCTGCTCTAATTACTTTGATGCTCAGCCAACAACAAACCAAACAGTTAGCATTTAACTAGCCCAATACTAATTATTTGGCGTGTCTAAATATTATGTGCATAGAATATTTAGTCAAATTTGATATACTTACAATATTTAATCCAATATTAATAATATATATATAATATTTTATTTATCTTGAATATAAAATAAAAATACAATAATTTCAACCAGTTTCCTATACTGTTATCTTAATTAAAACTATTAATAAATATAATATAGAACTTTGAATTAATAATCAAGTTAATATCAAAAGCTATATTAAGGAAAAAAGTAAAAAGATTTTATAAGTAAAATGAATAACTTATTCACCAAATAAACTTACTTTTCTACAAGCACCTGGTGCACCACCAGTGAAGAAATCTGTTTTTCGGAGTAAAAAACTGAAAATGGTTTCCAATAACTGCAATTGAGAAATAATAGAATTATTTATTGAAAAATTAAATCATTTGATTTGATGAATTTCAAATATGAACCGTACGTTAAAAAAAAAAATATTTTAGTGATTTAAAGCTAGAATAACTAAACTACTAAAATGTTAGATCTTACAAAATTAATAATTATTATTTATTAAATATCTTAACATATTATTGAAAAAATGCAATCTTGATTTATAAAATAGGGGTCTGTATAAGTATTATTTATAAGCCATATCAGGGGTCTGTCCAAGCCAAATTTACTACAGTTTAGCGGTACCTTCACAAATTCAAGTTTAGAAAAAACAGTAGTTGCACAAAATACTTTTTCTTAAAATTTTATTTTTGTGTCTAGTAAGAGACAATAAATCCATATTTTTACAATATTTTTGTGTTGATTTTTTGAAATTGATAATTTATGAAAATTAAAAACAAGATGATTTTTAATTTTCAGAAATTATGTCAAAATTTTCACAAAATAGGTGCCTCTCAGAAAAACCTAGACAGACCCCTGCATATTGGTACTTACTTGCTTGCGCTAACTGAAGACCCCCGCCTCTTCAACTTGGAAGAAATTGAAAATAAAATAAAATGGCTTGCCTAGGGCGAATAAATATGAGTACTAAGCAGGGTTGGGTTTTTGACATCAAAAAGTGGTTTTTGACATGACAAGGGTATAATACTGGTTTAAACCGTCAAAAACCCGTCAAAAATGTCAAAAACTGAAGTTTGCCAAGAAAATATATAAACTTCAAAACTACCAACAGTTGCCATGCATTATATTGAAATTTAATTATACTATAGGTAATCAGCAGGTTTTAAAATTTTTTTAATTAAAATTAAGGTAAAATAACAGATTTAAAATCTCAGAAATTTATATTCAAATGCATGTGCAGAAAAATTTTGCACAAAAATTGTTTAAATATTTATATTTAAAATTTTTTTTCTTTCTTTTTGATACTTAAGAAAATTAAAAGTTTATTACTATGCATTTTTGACATATAAGGAACATATAACTAATATTTATAAGGAACTTACAAGTTATGTTGTATAAATACAAACTTGATACAAGTGTATGAAAAAAAATTTTAATGTTATACCGAATATCTTTATTATCCAGTATGTTAATTTGAATTTAAAAGTAGTTATATTTGTGAATAATGATAAATATAATTCATATTGTTTATTATATTTATTTATAATTATTACACTTATCATTTTAAAACAATTTTTATCTCTTAATTTTTTTTTCTCCACTTGTATTAAGAATACAAATAATGCATATCTTGAAAGCAAGAAGTAATTATTCAACAGCTGAATATTTAGATATTCAACAAAACTATATAGTATTCAGCAAAATGAAATTCACAAGTATTTGGATAAACTAAATTTTCAGCATAGTAAATGAATAGGCTGAATATACTGTAAATCGACACTAACTACTCTGTGTATTTAACAGAAAGCACTTAAATTTGTATTGTCTTATGTTAAAAAGATTATTAAGAAGATTTAAAAGAATATTAAAAAGATTTTTCTTTAAAAGAAGATGTCTAATGTACAAAACTGCTAATGTTTATCTTTAAAAATGTCTAATTTTTAGTATAATCTATACTATACACTAAATTTGGTTATAAATAAATTTCTTAATAATATCACTGCAGATTTTCAATAACACATGAAAATGAATACATAATATTACAAAAGATGTGAGTTTTCAAAAGTACAAGATTTTGGTTACTATTCAAAATATAGGAGTTTCTTCAAAATTTTAAATTTATTTTTTCTAGAACATATTTAGAAACACTATCCTTTAAAAAATATATAAATTTTATGTATTAATTAAATTTCACATATGAATATAGGTTTTTGACATTTTCGACAATGAGGTTTTTGACGTGACGGTTTAAACCATGGTTTAAACTTGTCAAAAACTGTCATATGTCAAAAACCTGCCAACCCTGGTACTAAGATATCTTTTTTTTTCCTTCTTTTGTTTAAATTTTCACGAGTACCATTGCCTCGAAGTTGCCAAAACTTAACAATTATTTAGCATGCGTAATAAATTCATTAATCTTTCTCTAGCCCTAGTTCGCACTAACTGAAATCACCAAGAATAACATTGTACAAAAAATCATACACAAAAGAAGCAACTTTCCTCATACAAATGAAAATTATCTTTTGTCTTGCAGGGTGCGTAGCCAGATTTTTCAACGAAAAATAAGCACCTTTAAAGCAACTGAAGAAATATTTTTAATCACTTTCCAAAAAAAAAAAACATAATTAGGGTCTGCGTAGTAATAAAAAAAATTTCTATCGTTTCAAGTTCTTTATTTATGAACATAAAATCAATAAAATTAAAAACCATTTTCACAAACTTCACATAATCATGATGAAATAAAATAATTCAGAAAAAATTGGGAAAATCATGATTTTTTTGTAATTTAGAACGACAATCAAGGAAAAATCTATTTTTAAAAGATAGAAAATTATGCACTTTTTACAAACCCCAAATTAAAAAAAAAAGCACCTTTAGGAGTTTTAAAAAATGTAAACCAAAACTAAGCACTTTTTAAAAACGCATAACATAACAATAAAACATTAAAAAAAAATAAAGCATCAATAATACATTTTATTAAAATGGGATTTGAAAAAGGGTTAGTTTTTTGTGAAAGGCCTCAATGATGCAGATAAAAATTTTGTGAATTGTTCTAATAAATTGGTTATTGCAGTTGACCAGATCTTACACTGGAATGTTAATTTCATTTTACAGATTGCTCCAACATGAAATGGGTTTTAATAATTTTATCAGTATTGTAATAACATCAAATATTATATGCCGCCTGAAAAGGATAATCTTCAAAACGCAAAATTGATGTCGATATAAGTTTGCTTACGGAAATCATGCTTAATTAATCTATATAGTAATTTGATAAAAAAGCTTTTAGTTAATAATAAGTTTATCTTTTAGAGAATAATTAATTTTCTTGAGTTTCTTACTTGAGGCACACCACCTTCATGCTGTTGTGCCATAGCCAGCAAAATGCCGTCAAACTTATCTTCATCACTCATGATAAATAGTTTATGTGCAACTTTTGGTTATAAAAACACAATCTTTAAATTCAGCTAGCCTACTTACGTTCTGTTTACTAGATGTATTTATTATATTAAATTCAAAATAAACATAAATATCGAAAATCTCCAATAATAACAGATCGAAATTTCAAGATTCTGCTAGTGGAAAGTTACGCTGCTGCCAACAAAAAAACCTCATAAAATTAAGAATACTTTAGAAGAAAAGGGCAGAATGAGAAGAAAAATCAATTCTGCTATCAATGCATAGATTAATTTTAAAAATTGAGTTTTGTAGTTTCAAATCAAATCTTGGTAATTTCACTATTTTAATGGAAAATGTAATTTAAAGAAATACATTACTTTTACTATACATTCATCGATAGAATCGTAATTGAAACATTAAAAAGAACTTTCTAGAATGGTATGGCAACGTATTTTCTCTAGAATTCTGCTCTTAAGCCGGGTTTTGTTATTTATTTCTTGTTCATCGCGTTTTTCGAAAGATAAAAGTTAATTTTTCTTTCGTAAGAGTGTCTTCATATAAATTCTGAGGTATTTAAATCGTTTACTTAGTAATTTGCTAACTTTTTTAACTATCGAGTATGGCTAAATGGGGAGAAGGAGACCCACGATGGTTGGTTGAAGAAAGGCCTGATGCAAAAAATGTAAATAATTGGCACTGGACGGAAAAAAATGCATCGCACTGGTCCAAAGATAAATTAAAAGAGCTTCTCGAAGGAATTAAGATTGAAACCGATTTCGGCAAGTGCGAGATAACCGAATTGTCAAAATGCGAGGGTGATGCAGTGGTGAATAATCGCAAAGCTAAACTCATTTTCTTCTATGAATGGGTATTAACTCTAAAGTGGTCTGGTAGTCTCGTGAATGGTGAATCTACCGTCAAAGGCACCGTTGAAGTACCCAATTTGAGCGAAGAACACCACGATGTTAAAGATGTAGATATCACTGTGCAACTTGAAACCACCGGTTCCGAGTCCGATATCTTGAAAGATGTCATGCGAACAAACGGAGCTGAGATTATAAGGGAGAAATTGGCTAAGTACATCAACTGCTTGAAGGAAGAATTTTCTCAGGGTCTCATCTTACCCACCAAAGATAGTTCCGCTGCGTCTGACGAAAAGAAAGTTGTGAAAAAATCTAACAACAACGAAGCGATCTCTGTGAAGTCCCCAAAAACGACGAAACCAATGGAAACCGGTGAGCTGCAAACAACCGAAACTTTTAAATGCACCGCCGATGAATTCTACCGAGCTCTGACGGTTAAGGAGTTGGTTCAGGCATTCACCCAAGGGAATTGTGTCCTCGAACCCGAAGTCGATGGCAAGTTTGAGTTTTTTGATGGAAATGTCCATGGCCATTTTGTGAAACTGGTTCCTAATAAAACAATACAACAGAAATGGAGGTTCAAATCCTGGCCTGAAGGACACTTCTCGGATGTTGTGATTGATATCAATCAGAAGTTGGACTGTACTGAGGTGATTGTCACTCAAGTAGGAGTACCAAAGACTGAATTAGATAATACCCGTGAAGGTTGGAAGAGGTTTTACTGGGAGAGTATGAAGAGGACTTTAGGTTTTGGAGCACTTTTATTTTGATGCTTCTCTATGGTTTCCATTCAAATAATTTATATAACATCAGTTAATGTTTGTCATATTGTCACAAATTCTTATGGTTAACTCCCTACTTTAACCAGGGTGTAGAAAAAACCTGTATTTATTTTATAAGTATGAATTTTTGCTTTAAATCAGCTCTTTTTTTAAAAAACTGAGATAATGAATGAAAGTTAAAGGTGTAACGAATATTCGGCATTTGGCCTCTTTACGAAATATTCGTAATGTTTGGAAAATTATTTTATCCACGAAGAATTTTTTTTTGTGAAATTTTAAGACTCCCAACTCTAACCAGGGTGTAGAAAAATTCTTACTTTATAAACACGAATTTTTGATTTAAATTAGCTCTTCTTTTTTTTTAGCCAAGATATTAAATGAAAATTAAGGATGTTACGAATATTCGGGCCCTTTGCAAAATGCTCGGTTGGCTGAAGTTAGTGTTTGGAAAATTATTTTATCGACTAAGTTTTTTCAGAGGAAATTTTAATAGTTTAATAAAGAATAACCTAAAATTATATTTTCAATTCAATTCTATGTCCAAATCAAGATGCATCCAGTTCTTCACTGTAACCAAAATTACATCTTTGTTTTGTTTCCCCGTACTTATTCTTTAGCCTGGTATCAGGCAAAACTTGCTGACAATTGCCAAGCTGTGTCAACAATGTGTTAGCTAGTTTTTTATTTGACCCTGGTGAATTTTATTTTTGAAATGAAACATAGAAAAATCTTAATGATGAAAGAAAAAATATGCAATGTGTGTAATATTCTACATTTCTTTTATAATTTTAAAATCAGGTTTTTCTTATGGTGACTTCATAAATTCGGTTTCATAAGACTAATATTGTTTTGAATCTGCACATCATTTTGCAGTACTCCTTAATCTTATTAAATGCTACCATCATTCTTAACACTTTAAGATCATTTTTAGGCAAAAAAATTTATAATTGTCATTAAAAATTTATATTTGTGTGTCCATCTTATTTGAGTGATTTTTTAATAAGAAATCAAGGTCAAAGCGATAGAAAATAGAAGTTTTTAAGAACAGTAAAAACTCCAAGATGCAGTTTCTAATCTAAAGGACACCTCAATTTTGTATTCTAATATTTTTGTCTGTTATCTTGCTAATGGATGAGCAGGGGTGTGTCTAGGTTTTTCTGAGAGGTACCTATTTTGTGAAAATTTAGACATAATTTGTGAAAAATTAAAGATTATATTAGAAAAAATCAACACAAAAATATGGATTTATCGTTGTTTAAGGGATACAAAAATAAAATTTTAAGAAAAAGTATTTTGTAAAACCTACCCTTTTTCCTAAAATTGAATTTGTGAAACTACCGTTTTTCCTAAAGTTGAATTTTTGAAGGTACTGCTAAACGGTAGTAAATTCGGCCTGGACAGACCCCTGATGAGTATTAATTTTTCTGAGAAGCTAAATTTGTATTGTTGTTGCTTCTTTGCTACTGGAATGGACAAAATTAAATCACTGTTAGTGAACGTTTTGCACCAATTCAATTAGTTAAAAGATTATATAAACCACTTACAATTAATCAGTAATGTTATTTTAAAATGTTTTGCAAATTTTTTTGCATGGATAACTGTTAAGTAATGAATTAAGCTACTAGGCAATATTACTTTTTTCGAAAAAAAATTCTTTAAACATCTCTTTCTGATAGTAAATAAAAGTTTTTCTGTTTGTAATGCAAATTATTGTATTTTAAAATGTTATATAAACTTGTTTATAAAACTTTTTAATTTTTTTTAATAGGTACTTTAGAGTGGTTTATAACTTTTACTTTCACTACACTTATTCTCTTGAAAAGTAAAGCTAATTTTTTCATTTCTAACTTTTTAATAATTTGAATCAATGTTTTTAAAAAATAAAATGGAGTGATAGTAACAGTCAGATTGTAACTGAATATTTATTCTTCTACTTCAAATAATTTTAATATATCAGTGTTGCTTATATGTTTGTATTGTTATATAAAATATTAAAGCAGTTATAAATTGCTTTTCCATAAAAATAATGACTTAGTTATTTGCTATTTCATTTTTATGTTATTAAGTTAATTTATATTACTCTACAATAGGTACTTAATATTTTTCTCTTAGTTTTATAAATGAAATTAATATGTTATGTAATACATAATTGTTTTATTGATGAGTTTGTCTTAGGTTGAAAATTATGGAGAACTTTGACAATAAATTTTTAGTTCTTTTATTTTTTTTTTAATATATATATATATTATCTAATGGCAAAGTATTTTAAAAAGCACAGATTTGTTTCCTGTCTTCAACAATGAAATTATTTCAAAATTTGTTCTGAAAAAATAATAAAGACATGTTTATAATTGTATTTTAAATGGATGTTTTGGCAGCAATTTTGCAGCAGTCTCAAACTTTTAAATTATTATTTTTAATTAAATGTTAAGTATTTTAATGCAACATGGAAATACTCATAATACAAGATTAACTTTTCTTTAAAAAAATATATATATTTCAAATTTTATGACATGTATGGTAGAAAATACTTGATATACCAAAGATCTTGCAAAAATTTGAAAAATAGTCTCTGCCAGACAAAACTAGTCTTACTAATATTGTTTTTAAATTGCTTAAAAAAATCTACTTTAAAATACAAATTATTGTCATTCAAGTTATTTTTAAAATCGACATTTTTTCTGTATTTTCCTACTTAATCTACCGTACATTTCATTCCATGCAAAACTATATGCAAAATAAATTCCTTCAATACTGGCTTAAAAATAGCTTTTTCTTTGTACTATGTATGTTACAAAAAATTATGCATGGCAGTTCTGTATACAAAGTTTCATTTTCTGAATTTATTTGTCAAAATTCTTATAAAAGTAGAAAAGTCATATTTGTGATCTTATCTTCTACAGGTAGTGTTCTTTGAGGATTGTTTGTTTCAGAACTTTTTAATTTGAATTGCTTTTACAAGTTTCATCTAAATTTACTTTATATCATTATTAATATGCTTATCAAATTGTTATAAATTCTTTTGATATTTAATTCACTGTTCAAAACATTATAAATTAAGCATTATAAATTTTATGATTAAGTATTCAATGAGCATTATAAATTTTATGATTAAGTAATTTTAATATAAGTTACTGCATTGATGTTTTCTGCATGTAGTTATCATTAAATGGCAATCTTGTAAATTAAATTTATTGAATAAAGAATTGTTAATTGCTATTTTCCAGCATTTAGAACCTATTTCATTGTAATGAAACTGTTGAATTTTTTTGAAAAGCAAGTGCACTATATTTTATGAATTTTAAATGCTATTATCATGGGAGTTTGTGGCAACTATAGGCATTACATGATTGCATTGTACCCCAAAATTCTCTTAATTTTTGTATATTCTATGAATAATCTTTAAATTTCTAAAAAGAATTATCATCAAATTTAAATTCTGTTACAAATATATAAAAATTAATACAATATTTATTATTCAAATTGGTAATTTAAAAAGCATATTCAATTAAGGTTCTTTAGTAGCAAAAAATATTACACCCAATCTATTGCATATTAATGCATTAATGAAAATTACTTTAGTACTGGTCTTTAAAATTAGTAAAGTTTTGTGTATTTATTTTTAAAATTTGCAATATTTAAAACATATTTGACTTGCAAAAAACCTATTTCACATGCAGTTCTTGGCATGGTTTTTAGGTTTTAAAAACTTGTTTTAAACCTGTTTAATATGTTGGGAATAAAAATTACCTATGCTCATGCAATTTCATAAATTAAAAATGAAATGTCTAAATCAGAAAAAAAAAATTATATAATTGTTAATAAAGAAAGTAGGATGCAATATTTACAGCTGAAGCCCTACACACTTAACTTTCTTCTGAAGAATTGACTACTGGCATTTCCCTATTTTGATTGCCATTCTACTGATGAAGGCGTACCAATTAGACACTATACATACATACTACAGTTTGTCTATGGCAAGAACTTACCCCGCCACGAAGTCTGAGGCTGTCTGCTGCTATGGAAACAAGAATAGTGCATTTCAGAGAGGGTAACTTCTCTTCACTCTAGTGGTAGCACAATAGACCAAAGAAAAAGGTTCCCACTTTCTCGCAGACACGAGCCCAAACCTGTCTTAAACAATGACCCCACACCCCTACTTTAAATAATTATGCTTCGTTACTATAGTCACTTCCATGGGTCCAGGTGAATGGCTAGGGGAGTTCTTACTTTAGACAAACTATACAGTGCTATAGAAAAATCAAAGTAACGAACAAAAAATTTAAAATTGAGATTTTATATATAGTATGTTAATAAATCTCAATTTTACAATTTCTGCAATTAAAAAAAAATTGTTTGATCAATTTTTTGAAATTCTACTTTAGTATTTGTATCAATAGAAGGAAATTACTTGTTCTGCCATTTTTCTCAAAATTTTTCATGAAGCACTTGTTTAGTTTTTTCAATTACACGAGACAATATAGGTTATAATAAATTTTTACTATAAACTTATTTAATCTCAAGAAGCATTATGGCAAATTTTTTAATGAAAATGGGTAAAAATTTACGGCGCTTAAATTACCTAAAATAAAATTAAGTGAAACTAACATGTAGAAGTATTACAGAAACCTATGCTTCTAACTGCCATACTTATTGACTTAGCTTTGATATTTAGTTTCAAATAAGCATACAGCGGAATAAATTGTTACTGCACACAACTTAATAGCCAATTTTTGAAAGGAAATATTAACAGTACATCAAAAGAAATTGTGTAAATAACATGGTGCGTAGCGTTTTTAAAAATGCTTATTTTCGTTTTTTTAAAGCCCTTAAAGGTGCTTCTTTTTTAAAGGGGTGGTTTTTAAAAAGTGTTTTCTGTTCTAAGGAACTTAAAAACAGTACTAAGAATGTCTTTAGCTACAATTTTTCTATTAATAATCTTCTGTGTAGCAGAGCGATTATATCCGTCTGGAAAGAGATTTAATGAACTGAAGAAAAAATTCAGCACCTTGAATTTTTGTTCTAATAATTATATTTTTACGAATGAAGAGCCAATCTTAAAGGTTCCGGGGATGACCCCAAATAAGCTAATTAGTTTTTGCTAACCCTTAGTAGAGTTACGAAATCCAACACAAACATGAACCATCCCTAATTATTTTTTTTTTTTTATTGGTTGATTCGACCATCGAAATCTGAAGAGTAATCGCAATCCGGCAAAAACGATTGCTATATTTTTGTCAAGAGAGAGAGCTTGGAAATTTGAGGTACTTTATGTTGTTGTCATAGGCTATTAAAGCACTGACGGATGCAATTCCATCTATGGCAAACAATTAAGACTTCTGCGGCACACCAATTTTGACCTGAACTAGAGAACGATCCTATCCAGTTCTCCCAGAGGTATAATTAGTTATGGGAACATGGAGGATTTTGTGACCCGACAGATTTAACGTCCTCTCCTCTGACCATACCATTTTGGACGACCATATTTCCTAGTTTGATGATGCGTATTTCGGGGGTCAGAAATCCCAATCCGTCAGGGAAAAAAAGTACGTTGTGTCTGATTTCGTAATTTAAAATATCGTCTGCGCTAATTAGTTACCATATTTGAGGTCGTCCTCTCAAACCATTAAGATGGAGTCCTATAGACATGAAGATCCGATCAAAATTTATTTAGGGTGATCTTTTTGTTTATTTGGCGTAGAGTGTGCGCAAATAAAAAGTGTGTAACTTCTGTTAAAACTCACTAAACCAAAATAAATAATTTAAACTCATTCTACTACTAAGGATGTTTTCGTTTTGTCGCGCAAGTTAATCAACACAAAATTATAGTTTCATTTTGCATTCTCAGTTTCTTTTGGGCGGGGGTTCTCATTAACATTTTGTAGAGTGTAAAGGAGGCCCATACGCTTACCTACTATTATCTTGAGTTAATTTTTTTACAACTGTATTTATAGTCTTTTTTTTATGGACGATAATTACATAGTTTTTTTTTCTACACATAGAAAGACAAATCATTTTATTGCATAAGCTCTATTATATTAACATTATGTATTGTTCCCGTACAGAGAGGCCGATAACTTTCTCCGTTGCATAAGCATTACTGAAAAATTTGGCGACGTTACGTGATCAGCAACGAAAATTAGCCCCCGCCCCCCTGTGGATATATTCTTTTTTCGTGAGTACTTTCTAAGTGTCCTAGTTTTGTGGCTTTCGATTAGGACAGCTTTTTTACTGCTTTAATTTTGAATTTCAGAGACCGTCTATTGAGCTGGGGCCTTTAAGGTGTTTTGAAGGCCAGGTAAGGGGCCAATTTATAGGACCGGGAAAGTGAAATCGAATATGATGACCGGGTTTTTCTCGAACATCTATCTAATGATGCCCTCTACTCTACCATCCAACCAAGCAGGTCTGCTCCCGAACTTTTCCGTCAAAATGTTCCTTTTATTAATTACTACGTTTTTATTAACTTGCTTTCTTGGCTTTAGTGTTTAAATATTGCAATCGAGATTCCGGCCTCTTTTCGGATAGTACTATCCAAATCAAATACTATCATAGATAGTATATCAATATAGTATAGATAGTACTATCAAAATCTGAGCATATATGCTCAGATTTTGATTGACGTCTAATGTCCGATGACAGTATAATTGTGAATCATTTTCTGATTGTTGCTAGCAGAATTAGACGTTATTTTATCGCTAAAATGAATCAGTTATAAATCAAAATTCCTACTACTTTAAGAGTGTTGGTTCGAATCGATTTTGATTGTTAAAAAAACACGATTGTCACGAAGTCAAATAAAAATTTTGGCCACTTTCTGACCTACTGTGCTTAAATTTTAAATAGTGCTCATCTGTGTCTTTGTTAACTGAAACTTCAACAGGAGTTTCATTATTTTCCTCACCGTTTCTCACAGAATTGAACCCCATGTTCTCATCGAAATTTTGACCACTATCTGGCTAGCTAGAGTATTAAATTTTTACTTAGAGTGCAAAGCTTTTAAAAATTAGATCCTAATTTTTTTTTGTTTATTTATGTATTTTCTTTTTTACGATAAGTTAACGGACTTCATCCCCTTTTCCCCCCAAAGGACAAAAAATATAGTTCTTTTTTCTAAAAAAATATTTTAAATTGAGGAAAGAATAAATTTTTTATTTATTTATTTGTATAAAAAGGATGGAGTGGCTCAGGTTTGCAAAATATCTAATTTTCAATATTAATTTGACAATTTTTAATACTTTTTTTTTTGCAATATGTCAATATGCCTAATATATTAAAACCTCAATTTTGAATTTTCTATAGCTTCCAGTGATTTTTTATTGCACAGCAGAAATAATACTTGATAATTTTTGGAACTTCAATATCTATTTCCTCAACACTTTAAAACAATGTAGTTATGCGATTTGTGGTTTTGAATAAGTAATTTGAGACAACACATTTGACGGTTTACAGATTTTTTTTGAAATTTAATTTTATTACTCTTAAAACTAATAGAAGCTGATTTGGAGGATGTTACAATTTTTTGGTATCGTTAACTTAAAAGAAAGGTATTTATCAAAACTCTTAAAACAAGCAATTGAATAATACGAAACTATCTTTCTATATAAAAGATTTATAAGAATTCATATATATAGTAATTATGTTAAAAAAATTACTTTCAAGTTTAATAAAACTTAGCTCTTAAATCGCTATTTTCTATTATTTTGCAAGATTGATATAGAATTAAGTAATTTGGCTTGATGTAAAAGTAACAAACTTCGATGACTACCTTATAGTTTATATTAATTATTATTAAATTAAATAATATACTGTCGAAAATTATTGCATTAAACGGAAAGCTTGCATTAAACTTAATAAGTATTAACCTCCTAAGACCCGAACTTGAAATAATTGCAGAATTGGCACTTTTTACTTAGAACCATTTAGCTTAGATAGTAAACTCCTAAATGCGATAAAATATTTTATATTAAAAAAAAAATTTATTCGTTAAATTTAATTGAATTTTTTAGTTAACTTTATTTATTAAATAAAAAGTGATAAATTTTTATTTCCAATATTTATCTGCATAACGTAGGATATTTTTAGACTGTATTTCTTCACATTTCGGTCAGGAAGCAAAATCCCCTAGATTTGAATGATAAGATATTTACGTTTCATAAAATTGTCAAAAAGGTTATTTGAATCAAATTTTTTACTTCGAATTGTTTTTCATTGTAATTAAAAAAATTTCCGGACAATTATATTTTCACATTTAAAATCCCTTAGTGATGGCATGCAAATGAAAAAAGAAATTAAAATATTAGTTTTGTTACATGAAAAAATCGTATTAAATGTAATCCAATATACTGGACTATAGGTCTCAGAAGGTAAAATTATTCTTGATAAACTTCGGATCCATATTATTTGTTCTAGACGAGAATTCTGATTCACATATTTAGAAATCTCTAAAAGTCCTCCTCAATGTTTCAGTCAAATCGAGAACATTTTCCCGAATTATTATTCATTTAAATTCTTGAAAGTTATAAAAAAGAATGAAATGAAAGTAATTAATCTTTTGCAGGTATTTAGCTCATTTAAGATTTTTTTTCTTTACGTGTGAAATTTAGAAAATTGTGACTATAATTTCATTCCGTCCCTCAAATACATTGGGTCCCCTATCTTATTCAAAATATTAAAGTAATCTTTTTTCTTCAAATGAAATACAAAAATCAAAATGAAACACAAAATTTGTAAGCATTTTTAAAAGCAAACGATATTTCTATGAGTAATACATTTCCAATCTAACGACGATACTAGCTTCGCACTTGCTCATACTTTAAAAAAAAAAAAAAGATAATAATTAAAAAAATTATCGTCAGATCTCAGAATTATAAAATATTTATTTTAATTGGTTCAAACTATTAAAATATTTTATGATGATATTTGATTTTAATAATTGAAGAGAAGCTTATGAAATTTCAAATTAGTTGCAGACGATAATTTTAAAGGCTTTTATTTCTTTCTGAGTTTTATGCTTGGAATTTGTTATAAAAGGAGACATTTACGTGTTATTCCAGAATCAATAAAACCACGAGTTAATGACTTACATCATGAAGGTAATAATTAACAACATATAGCCAACTGTTTGAGTTGTTCTCAATCAAGCGTTTGCAGAATCTTTAACTACTCCGAAAGAATGGAAATTTTAGAAATAATCGTTGGAATGCTAGCCGAAAACTTCGGCCAAAGATGACAGAAAATTGATTCAGGTGTGTATAATAATTGTAATTTGTCAGAAATGGAAAGAAAAAAGAAGGCATCTTCAAAAGAAGGCGTTATTAAGGCATCTTCATATATATTCCAGCTTCAATCTCGTGTTACAAGAACAAATTCACTTATGCCAGAAAAACCAAAGTTTTTAAGAATAAGATGGTGCAAATTAATATTGTTATGGAATTTGGAGGATTAGAAAACAATATTTTTTGGTGATGAAAGTACTTTTAGTGTGTTTTACAGCAATCAAGGCGTTCGAGTTTGAAGAATGAAATAAGATGCATTTTATATAGAGTCCATAAAGCGTTCGGTAAAATCTGAAGCTAGTGTGATGGAACTGCATGAGGGTTAATATTCTTGGAAGAATATGCATCATCAAAAAAGGAATTAATTCTGAAATATAACACGATGCCTTATACGATTCTATCGTCAGAATAAGACTTGTTTGAGGATGTTTTTATTTTCCAACAAGATTTAACATGCTATATATTAAAATGAACTATAATATGGCTGGATCAATTCAGCATTACAACGGACCTTAATCCAATTTTAAATTTATGGGGGCAGTAAAGAAAATACCCACAAGAAAAAAATCCTTCAAATGATGCTTAATTAGTTGAGAGCATTAAACATTAAGTCTATTTGGGGTAAAATGGACGAAAAAGACTGCCAAAAACTTTTTTATTCATTCAAGATTGTTTATATGCAGTGATCAAAGTTAAGAGCAAAGCTACGAAATATCAGGTAACTTTTTTTCCTTCATTTTGTATGAATTATAGTGTTTAGATTGAAATATTCTAATATTTTGGATCACGTAAAGTTTTATTAAAAAAATAAATAAAGTATGAAACGTTTTAATGTTAAAACTTTCAATTATTCTATTATTTTAAATAGGAGCTGTAATCTAAGACTAAAAATAAGTGGACCAATCTTATGAAATTTTATTATTTTTGGTATGATTCTAGAACTTAGCGATTGCTCTTACGAGGAAAATAACGAAGCGTCAGTCACCAATCAAGCTTTTTTTTTATGCATCTGACATTAATACATTGTAATATGTTTAAAAATATTTTATTTTTCGTTTGATATAGGACGTCAATTTTAACTTGTTTGTCGGTAGTTTTTATCCAAATTTTATTTTTCCTTTTCTTTTTTTTTATATTTTAAAATACATACTCATATTTTAAAGTGAGGGAAATACATAAATAATTTTTTGGCAAACAATTGCAGACTCATTTTTGCAAACGTTTTATATCTTTCAACTAATTTAAAAAAAAAAAAAATTATGAATGAAATTGATGTAGTAAAATTTATTCAGGGTTATTCTACAGGAACCAATCGATTTGTAAATCATGAGTAATCATGTAAATCGCTTGCAAATCTGACAAGGTGTTTTTCAGATCTTTTTATTGTTTGAGTGGAAAAAAGTCTATTGTTTAGAATTGTATAATGGCTATTATCTCAATATTAAAAATAGTTACTACTGCCGCCATCGCTATTTCGGAAAGTTTTCGAATGATGAGCGATAGCAAGCAGGATGACGTCTAATCTAATTAATACTATTTTTTAAAGGCATTAAAGTGTAAAAACCTAGCGCATTAACAAGATCAAGGCGGAAATACCGAGTAAAGCGAACTCGGATCACAAAGCGATCTTAAATGAACTGCATAAGTAGTTCCGTGGTTTGCCGAACAATAAAAAACAGGCATGGAGTTACTTGGTCCAGGTAAAGAATAAATTCATATTTCGAATTCATTATGTTTAAAAGAAAAGTTAGTATGTTCTAATTAAATATTTTTTTTAAAAATTATATGGATAATGATAAAATGAAATATAAAATCATATTATAAACGATGTTTTCATTATTTTATTTTATTTTCATTAGTTCATTCAAAAAATAAAATTAGTTTTTCTGGTGTTGTTTTAAATAAAAATATTGTACTTTTTCAATGTATGCGACAGTTAGCAATGACGGAGACTTCATGCAAGGAATGTGTGAAGAGCGAGCGTAGCGTAAGAGTTCAGATCGCAAAGCGATCGGAAATGAACTGAGTAAGCAGTTCTGGGAGTTGGTGAGCGACACCGAGGGGGGGGGGGCTGAGTACCCTTGTAAAGTAAACAATTTTCCGGTTCACAATGGTAGCCTTCACATAAAAAATAATTATGTTCTTAAATTGACCATATGATAAAAAATCAGAAAGATCTACCGTAAATCAGTTCTTATTATTTAATATAACGAAATTAAGTTTAAATTACTAGAAAATTAAGAATGCTTTGCACATCTCTCTGTTGAAATTGGGTTTTCCTCCGCTTGGTGATGCGATGTCAAGAATCCTAAACGTAACATGGTTTAACAAATGTATTTTCATCGCTTGTTTAGTGAAAACTCAGAATTTGTTTGAATCTCTATAGTAAAAACTTTAAAAAGTTTTCAGCAATGAAAAAAATAAAGTCCTCTTGAGAAATTAAGAATTTAAAAAAAAAATTATTAATCGATGATAATTATCATGAAAATAAAATGATAGGTAAATCATAAAAAAATCGAATTATAATAGTAATCGAGATATTATATTTCGAGTTATAGGGAATTAACTGTATATATGTATTAACTGTATGTATAGCTCGAAAGCAGTTAATATGCACATTAATATTTTAATCTGCAGTACAAATAGGATAATACGTTAAAGTGCAGAATAAAGACTCATCTACAATTTATCTAGTTAATGTGCGCATTAACGGTTTTTGCTAATGTTCAAAAGTTTGTTTCTCCCATTCTATTAACTAATTTGTTGATTATTTAATTGTATTTACTGACATGATTCATAAGATATGGTAAAATAAATAAATGTAACAATGTTAATTTCCATAATTGTAATAATATTTTAAATAATTTGATACTTTGTATCAGAATTCAGTGATTTATGATTGATTTTATCAACTCATCTGTTGATTGTTTGATTATAGTCACTTGATTTTTTAGGTAGCGAAAACTAAATAAATAACATTATGTTAATTAAGGCGAGCTCTGGTAAAAATCTTATTTTGTCTTTAACGAGTGCTTTGTAGGTATTGTACAGATTATCTAGGTTGTTTGCATTGCAGAGCACCTAAATAATTTAAGAAATTAAACAATTTTTTGGCACTTCAACTGATCACCCTAGATAATCTTTAGAATAACTGATTTCTACATTTTAGCATTAACATATATACAATGTTTTGAGCCGCGATGGCTCAGGGGATAGAGCTTTCGCCTTCCAATGAGGTGAACCGGGTTCGAATCTCAGCGATGGCTGGTCGATACAAATCCGCATCCTGCTAGCACCGACCACAGTGCTGACGTGAAAGTCCTGACGTGAGTTTCCTCAGTGGTAGACGGATCATGGGTTAGACTCCCTTTACCGTGAGTCTAACCGTGGGAGGTTTTCGTGGTTTTCATCTCCATGTAACGCAAATGTGGGTTTAGTTCCATTAAGCAGTCCTCCATGAAAGGCAAAATTTCTCCCAATACTTTATCCTGGAGTTCTTTTGTCTTCTGGATTGGGTTCAAAATTACAAGGTTACAGAGTTGAACATTAGTTGTCATGAACCCGAAAATTGGGTCGGCTGCTCAACGACGGTTATAAATTATAAATAAAATACAATATCTTGTTTGCAGTATACACATATAACGTAAGTGTTATCTACTTCATCAAAAAGAGAAAATAGCAATCTGTAAGCACCTGCTAGTGTCAAAAGTTTTTTCATAGAAAATATTACTTTATTCTTGAAGGGCACCTTTCCTCAGTAAAAGAGAGAGAAAGAAAACCCTAAACGAGATTGCTACATCGAATACCTTCATTTTCCCATACAGAAGTGATTGCGACAGTTTTTGCCCTGAAGGTCCATCACTGTTGTGGAGGGACCAAAAAAAAAGAGTAGGTCCAATTAATAATTTCATCACTCTTTGGGTGCGTATCTGTAGTGAGTGTTTTCAACCCATATATTTAAAGGGGGTAAAGGAGCTTAAACCTGAGGTTTTCTGGAAGAATGTTCATTGCAAAAAGGGTCTTCACCTCTGTGACACAGATTTTGATCTTTAGACTCACTTTCTTCATGCAAGATCACTTTTTAACCATGAGATCATAAATAAGAATTTTTTCCTTTTGTAACCACAGTTTCTTCTTCTTTTTTTGTTGTCATTCTGCTTTGAAGTTTTTATAAATATGACATACCGAATCAAATAAGGAGCAAATCAGAGGGTCAACTTATGAATGAATCAACTGATAAGCGTATCAAGAGATGAGCCAATTGATTAATCAGTGAATCAATAAATCATGAAAAGAACGAATCAGTTATTACAATAATCAATAAATTTCTATTAGTACAATAATCAATGTATTAGTCAATGAAATATTCAATAAACTATAAAATCAATTAATCAGTGAATAAATTAATCAATAAATTCATGACTAAATCAATAAGTGAACTAATAAATAAGCAAAGCAATAAATCTGCCCTGTAGGAAAATTTTTCGCATACATAAGAGAATGATTTAAATAAGGAGAAAATTAGTAAATCAAGGGATCAACTTATTATTGAATGAACATATAAACGAATCAATAAATGTGGAAATTGATAAAACTATGAGTCAATAAATTACAAAATCAATGAATCAATATTTAAAATAATCAATACATCAAGAAATCATCGCATTTATGTAATTAATGAATCAGGAAACCAATGAATCAGTGAATAAATTAATCAATAAATGAATGACTGAAGTGATAAATAAGCGGGGCAATGAATCAGAGTGTTAAAGAATCGATTAATTAGCGAATTAATAATCATGGAATCAACAAATAAGTGAATAAACTAATTAGCATGAAATAACGAATCAACGAATAAGAAAATCATTGAATGAGAGAAACAATTATTCAATCATTGAAACTGTGATTCAGCGAATCAATCGATCACTGAGACGAAGAGTTAATACATAAGCGTATCAGCGAATGGAAAAGTAAATAATTTTTTGATTCCCTGTTTCAGTGAGTCACATTTTACCTGATTTATTGACTCAAAGATTCCTCCATCCTATGCTTTTTGATTAGTTGATTCTTTCGGGCATTGATTTACAGTTTATTTGATTTGTTCATTGATATACTCATTCATTGACTAAAGAATTCATTCTTTCGCTGACTTTTTTCTGATTAGCTTATTCACTGATTCAGCTATTCAATTATTTATGCTAGTTATTGTATTATTGGAATAGTGAATTGTTGAAGTACTTATTTGTTCATTTGTGGATTCATTAACACATTGATTTGAGCATTTATTGTTTTACGGTTATTCAAACTCGATGATTCATAAATTTCGTCATTTGTTCACTAATCTATTTAATTAATGATTCGTTAATTTGCTCTTTTTGATTAGCTCATTCATTATTTAATTGATTCATCATTCCAGACCTTCATTGTTTCTTTGATTGACTTGCTGGTTCGCTAACATACTGGTTCATTTTTTACAAAAAATTGCTAAAATGCTAACTCACTAATTAATTATTTCGTTAGTATCATGACCTAAACATTCATTGATTTGCTAATTCGTCTATTAGCTTATACATTTGTTCATTTATCTGCTGGTTCGATAATATGATCATTTGCTGACACATCGATGAAGGTAGTAAGTACGTGTTTTAACCTTTTATAAGGCTATGAAAAGCTATCTTTTATTCTATGGTGTTTGCGGCCTAATGCTGGTGACTTATAAAATATATATATATATTAAAAAAAAGTAACAATGAAGGTATTTGCTTTGTTATTAAAAATGAGGATAACAGTTAAGGTTAACGGGCATTTAGAAGAGAGGAACACTGGGAAGCTATTTTCTGTATTGTGAGTTAGGTATTCGTGCATTTGATCATTTTTTTTATCGAGTTTATTTGCAGATTAACCATGGGAGGCTTTCGTGGTTTTCCTCAAACTTTAACGTAAATGCTGGTTAGTTCCATCAAAAAGTCCTCCACGAAGACAAATTTCTCCTAATACTTGATCCAGGAGCTCCCTTGTCTTTTGAATTAGTTTCAACAAGGCTATGGAGTTGAACTTTAGTAATCGTGAACCTTAAATTGGGTCGGGCTGTTACCCGTCGGTTTCACACATATATANAAGAAAAGGAGAGAGAAGCGGAAAGGTCAAGACATGGAGACTTTTCCCCAGATGGGGTATTCGAGCGTCATGATAACGAATAAGTTAAAGAAATTTCTATTTATAAATCAATTTTAGTCACAAGAATAATTTAACATAACATCACTAGGAAAAAAATAGCTCTATTGATGGTTAACTGAAAATGGCAGTAAATAGCCGCAATAAAATTATATTCCGTGTATTTCTCAATCTCTGTAGTAAGAACGCGAAATTACGGATGCTTCCTAATTGATAAACTCGTAAATACCGATTTCAGATTTTTATAGCAACATTTATCAAAGATCGAATTTGTTACTTGTCATTTCCAAAACTGGAATGACCCATTGTAGACAAACTACACCCTTTACCGCGAATAATTGTTTTGAACCAACCTTTATTTAAACAGTAATATTTATGGTGATTGCTGAGACAACTAACCGCACGTGCTTGGATGTTTAAAAAGTTTAGATTTTAAAATAGTAAGTTCTTCTGTAAAAAGATTATTGTTTTTTTTTTTATTTCCTGATGTTTATTTTATGTAAATCAGTAATCATTTCACCCATCAGTTGTATTAGCCATTAAAGCACGATTCGACCTTAATTCTTTCACCCATCCACGATCAGCTTCCTTTAATCGCCAATCCTACAAATAAGATCAGCGAAGGTGAAACAGCTCTGTTCAATTATGTTTCGTTAATCTAATTTCTGGCGAACAAAAGCTTGTTACAGAGTGGATCTTCACCCTGATTAACGTTTGTTCTAATGAACGGATTTTCACAACCTAAGTACTAATTTTATAGGTTTAAAACGTTGTCCTCAAATGTGCTAATTAATATGTGCTTACTATAGGTTACACACAACAAGGTTCACTTCCTTTTTAGAAACTACCTTTTTTGGTTTCTGATTTTTGTCAATGAAAATATAAGGAGTAGCAAATATGGTACCCATAATATAAATCTGGTGCCATATTTATATTAATGGTACACGAAATAAAAATGTAAGAAAATATGGCAAAATAATTTCGGGAAAATATGGTAAAAGTAATTTAGTCGAGAGTAGAGGCATGTCAATTCATGTTAATTTCGATTTTGGTCTATTTTGCCTTATCTCTGGAACTATTTAAGAAAATCAAAAAATATTTTGCACACAATTATGAATTTCTTTTTTATCCAAAGATAATTTCACTTAAAAAATTATTTCTCATATATATTTATTACTTTATAATATTTTATTTAATAAAGTTTTGATTTTTCAGATGTGGAATTATTTATTTAATTTCAGACTGTGTAATTTTTAACTGGTAAATTTTTAAACTTGAACGAAATTGCTAGAATAGTCCTTAAAATAAGAAAAATAAGAAATCAATATCTTTGAAATTTTATCATTCAAAAATACTTCAACCGACAACAAAACGAACTTTCTCAGCATAAACTAATTTTTTTTTTTGGTAGCATTTGGATCTTTGACAAAAATACAAAAACTAGCTGTCCCTACTAGCACTGACCACAGTGTTGACGTAAAATATCCTCAGTGGTAGACGGATCATGAGTTAGAGCTCCCTTTGCCGTGGAGCTAACCATGGGAGGTTTTCGTGGTTTTCCTCTCCACGTAAAGCAAATGCGGGTGAGTTCCCCTTAAAAAGTCCTCCCAGGAAGGCTTTTTGTACCAATGGAGGATCAAGGAGTTTCCTTGTCTTCTGTTTTGTTCTGGGTTTGGGTTCAAAATGCAAGGCTACGGAGTTGAACATTGATTGTTCGGCTATTCAAAGCCTGTTATAAAATAAAGTAAATTTGAAAAATATGGTCCTAATTGTTCAGTAATCAAGGAGAACATTCGAAAATTTGAACCTCATAGTGTCAATATTTGGGCGTATTTCGTCATATTGAATGAACTTTTTTTTTTTTTTAAAGAGAATTGAAAACTTTTTGAACACAATTATAAAATTCATTTATCTAATGATAATCCCATATAAAAATAATTTTTTTAATAATTATTAATTATTTTATATTTCATTTAATAATGGTCGAAAAAATTCTGAATTGTAAAGTATACAATTTTTTTCTCACATATTTTAACTATTTAATTATAAATGGCGAAATTCAAAATGAATACGATATCGCTTGAATAATTCTTAAGAAATTAAAATTCAAAAATGCGACTTTTTTGGAAACTTTCCAACTGCTTTATTATTTCTCGCGACTTTTTCTTGTTTCGATTCTCTAACTATCGGATCTACATTGCGACTTGACCATATATTTTAATATTAAAAAATCGCAAGTGATCTGCGAGTATTATTAAAAAATAAACACACATCTCGGGCTAGTTAAATTATTCCCATTTTTTAAAAGACTAATAAATTGTTTCGCAAACCAAAATGAAAGAAAAATAAACATTAATTAATTTTTAATAAAACTGCGTATGAATGCCTAGACAAGGCATTCATACGCAACTATTGCAACTATTGACAAAAACTATTGACAGCAACTATTGACTATAAACAAAAATATTGACAGCGAATAAAATTTTAATCGCTTCTTGGACATGAATTGTTCTGTGACGTAGTACATTGCAGATTTTAGCACTTACTGCATTAGGGCTTGTTTAAATAAAAATTTTACATTTTATTTTATTTTTGTTGTTAGATGAAATGGAGGGGGCTTGTTTAAATTTAGGGGAATGTCCCTATCAGTTTTTTGAAGAGATTTTTCTTTCAAAAAACTGAAAAAACTTAGATCCAGTGTATTTAAATGCGCAAATAAATAAATAAATAAATAAATAAAAATAAAATAAATAGAAAAATTAATATTTTTATTTTCCAATGCTTTCAAATACAATAAAAGGATATATATTTTTATTTCCCAATGTTTTCAATTGCGTTAAAGTATAACTATTAGTTTTCAATGTTTTCATGTATGCCAAATCGTTCCCCATAGACGTAGAGTGAAGGGGTCACGCATTTTGTTTTTAGAAAACGATTCGTTTTTTTTTTAAAGTTTTATGTATCTATGCATATTTATTTTTTATTTATTATTATATATAAATTTATATATAAATATATTTATGAAACTTGAAATAGACAAACAGTTTTCTAAAAACAAAAGGTGTGCCCCCTCACGTTACGCTTATGTCGTTATGTCGGAAAACTGAAAAGGGGGGGGGGCAGATTTTGACCTTTGAATGTTTAAGTGCGTCCTTTAAACCATTATCGTTGCATCTTAATGAATGAAAATCAAATCATTAGATTATAAGTTATTCTGGATGATATCTTTTTTTCTTCTTCTAGTTATTGTACATTAGCTTTCAAATATTGTTGTAAGAATTTTTAAAATTTTGCTGCACACAAAATACGTGTTGTTATAAAATTCTATTTATTTTATATCCCGAAAGAGTGGATGGACAATTGTCCCGAAAACAAAAGTTTTTCAATTAAACAGTTAAAAACGATTTTGAGCTGTCGTCATTTCTGGAATCGTTTGTTGTAAGAAAAAAAAGAAGTTATTTTGCATTTTTTTTTTTTAATTTCACGTTTTGTAGAAATTAGAAGCACCATGTCATTTTTTTTTATTCTGACGCATTTTACAGGAATAGTGCGCAATTGGTACAAATTATGAAAACTAATTTTAACTTATTTCCCCATTTATATTATTATACCACACACATTTATATATTTATATCATCCTATATTTGTATCATCCTATATTTTAACAGTATTGGAGGAAAACAAAGGCAGGAAATCAATCAGAAGTGCTCCGAAATACATCATATTTTTATTCAATAAATATGGTATTTGGAATAAAAAAATTTTATTTTACAGAATTTGTGATTAGAGCGGCGAAATATGAACAAAGACCCTGTTTCATAAATGTAAAAAAAAAAAATGGAAAATATTCGATTAAAGAACATCATTTTATTTCATCTGCTCATCTTCAAAAATATCCGGGAAAGAGATGACCTAGAATGAAACCTTTATTTAGAATGAAAGAGATTTTCTCTTGATACCTAATAAAACTTCGGAAGATGATGATACATATTTAAGAGGAAGGAAGGATGGATACACGCTCCGAAATTGATAATCATAACTTTAGGTGAAAGAGCATTGTTCTTTTAAACGATTATCATAAACAGAACAAAATAGAACTTATGGAAGTCGAAATAACAAAAGAAAGAAAAATGCACTACGGACATTAATGTTACAATATTTATTTATTACCCAAATCTTGCCGATATTATTTTTATTTCTTGTTTTTAGTGTTTTCAAATGCGTAAAAAAAAGCTAAACTTTTTTGTTTAGAATGTTTTCAAGTGCGTAAAAATATAAAACATTTTTAGTTTCAAATGTCCTCAAATACGCTACGTATAAATATTTTAAACTTCCACTGTATCCAATTGTGCAAAAAATAAATGTTTTTCCTTTCCAGTACTTTCAAATACGCGAAAGAAATAATAAATATTTTTTATTTCCCAATGTATCTTAAAGTATAAATTTCAATTCAGAAGTATAATTTAAATTGTTTCCAAAAACACAAAGGAAAAAAATGTTTTTGTGTCTTATGTTTCTATATACTCAAATTACAAGTTTTCTTAGTTTCAAACATTTTTAGATACGCCATAAGAATAAAAGAATAAAAATTTTTAGTTTCCAATGTCTCCAAATATGCAAAAGTATAAAAAGTTTTGATTTCCATTGTTTTGAAATATTCAAAAGTAATAATATTCGTAGTTACAATTTTTTCAATTATTCAAAGATATTTTTATTCTTTTGTTCCAATGTTGCAAATTGCTTAAAAGTACAAATATTTTTACATTCAATGTTTCCAATAACACAAGAGTAAAAATATTATTAATTTCAAAGTTTATTAAAGTGCAAACGCATACAAATTTTCAGTTTAATTAATTTTTATTTATATTTTAATTTTTTAGTTTAATTAACTTTAATTTATATTTTAGTTTATATATTAAATTTATGTTTTAATTTTTATTTTAATTATTATTTTATTTCTTATTTTATATTTCAGAAACCTTGGAAGGTTTCAGAAATATAAAATATGCTTCCTAATTCGCAAAACTATAAATATTTTAAATTTCCAATGTTTCCAAATACGGGAAATAAATAAATATTTTTAGCTTCCAATGTTTCCAAATAAGTTACAGAGAATATATTTTTTCATTTAGAATATTTCCAAAAACGCTAAAGTATAAAACTTTTAAGTTTCCAATGTTTTCCAATACTCAGAACTAATAATGATTTTAATGTTCCAATGACACATGAGTAAAAATAGTATTAGTTTTTTAAGTTTATGTAATATAGTTTGCAAGTTATGTAATATTATTAGTTGGCAAAGTTTATGTAATAAATGAGCAAAGGTAAGATTGTTTTTTGTTTTAATTGTTCCCAAATACGTCTAAGTACAAAAACATGAATATTTTTAATTTCTAATGTTTCTAAATGCGCAAAAATATAAATATTTTTAGTTTCTAATGCTTCCAAATAAGCAGATCTAAAAATATTTTCAGTTATGAATATTTCGAATATGTAAAAACATAAGTGATTTGCTTACGAAAACAGAATTTTTAATATCTTCAACTATGTAAGGAAACTTTGTTCTAAAAAGTTACAAAAAAAAAAACTTTTAAATGGTCCAGATCAAAACTTTCTTAACTTGTAAAATCGGTTTGAATGCAAAATTTATCCAGGCTACAGTTTGATGAAGCATTTGCAGCATTGGCACCTTTTAAAAAAAAAAAACAGAATAAAAATTGGAAATTTCAATGTTTGTCGGATAATAGGCATATTTGCATTCCTGTAAGTGTATACCGGCTGCTCTGTAGCGGCAGGTCTCACTATATATATTTTATAATCATCGTCGGAAATGAAGAAAAAAAAAATCTGCCTTAAAAATCAAAAATTGCTATTTAAGTTATAATAAATCGAAATCTAACGAATCACTACAAATGAAGGCGAGACCGAGCCTGCTTCATTATCGAAGGTAGCATAATGAAGTTGAGAGGCGATTAATTGAATACCTCCAACCTTCAACAAGCAATGGATTTAGTTTTGTTGTTTCTCAATCCCATTTCAATCAAATGATTCAACACATTTCGAGGATGAACCCTACCGTATTAAATTTCCGTTTCGAATCTAAAAGCATCTAAAGGGAGAGTAGTTTTATGATTTGCATATTTTTGCTGACCAGAGGGTAAGAAGGGTATGAACAATGCATACAAAAACTTCCTAACTTAGATTTTTTTTTTCGATAAAAAAAAAAGTAAATACATGTTACCAAAATTTTGAAACAAAAGAATTGAATTCGGGAGAAATGCAAAGTTAAAAAATATTCTCCAAAGAGTTTCAGAAATCAAGAGTTTTGAACGCAGTAATACTTCAAATTTGATGAAATATTGTTGTTGTTTTTTTTTCAAAATTATATCTTTTACAGTCAAAGTTAAAGCAAAAGATGAAGGGAGTGTTGAGACTTTTTTTACGTTAACATGGGAAGGGATTTGTTATTCTTTTATTTTGAGGAGGGGGTCCAAAACTGCTAGAATCTTGCTTGTGTAATATCAGCCCCAAGCAACTTATTCATCGCAAAATCGTCTGTAAAACAAGTACTTATAAAATTGCTTCTTTTTAAAAACTACCAAACGGATTCTACAGAAAGTTAAAATTTCCATTAAAAATAATAATACAATATCTAAAAACCTTATTTTAAGTCTTTTAATACTTTAATAATAATACTTTCTTAGCCCTATAACGGGCTATTTTGGAAATGCGTCTTAACAATAATTAAGTGTATGGAATTGTCTTCTATTTGGTTGACACAACAGCCCGGGGTGGTCCCTGGTCTTCCCATGAAAATGTTTTTTTTCTCGTTTGCCTTTTACCTAAAATTGTTGTCTAGATTTTTGTTGTTGTTGTCGTAGGCCATTAAGGCAGAGGGGTGGGGGGCGATTGTTCTTGTTTTCTAGTAGCACCATCTATGGCCAAGAATTCGAAATCTCCCACATACATACGTCACACACCTACTTATAGGGTTGACCCATTCCTACATCCATTCATTCATACGCAGATCGTTATTTTGACCTGAACCAGAGAACGATCAATCTCTGATCCAGTACGGTATAATTTGTTATGGGAACATGGAGGACTTTGTGACCAGGCAGATTTAACGCGCACCAATCACCATTTACTACACGGGGAATTTTTCGCCTGCTGGATTCGAACTCCCGTCCTCACTGTCGTCAGTCCAGGGCCCAGCCAAGCAGGCTATCTCTGCCTCTAGATTTTTGGTCATCGTATTAATATATCTTTTTCCAAGGCATTTAACCATCTCAAATTCGGTTTGCATTTTATTCGAATGCTTGTTCTGGCAGTGATTTTTTTTAAAAATTTCATATTTTATTTTATTTATTTATTTATTTTTGGGCGAATTTTATCCATTTTGATGATATAGCCGTTCTATTATATTCAATGAAAATAATGATAATGTTCTTTATCCTGAGAAATCTGGGGACAAGAAATATTGTTTTTTTATGCACGTATATTAACTTTTGATAGGAAAACTAAATAAATAAATAAAAATAATAATAATTTTTTTTTAAAAACTCCTCGCTGGTTTTCTGAAACAGAAACTGCTTTCCAACAGAATCTAATCTTCAGAATATCAGAATGCATTCTACTTATAGTAAGCACAAACTAGATCTTTTGCACGACAATTCCACCCACGAAAAGCGAAAGAGAAAGCAAGACTGTTACAAGCTGTTTTTAAAAAGAATCCTCCTCTTCCCCCTTTCTAAAAAAAAAGGAAGAAAAAAAGCGTAACTTTGTTGGACAACCGGCTGAGGTTGACCAATCCCCCTCGTTCTGGAAGAGAAAGCGAGAGTGTCCTAGAAATAAAGATCGAAGACAGGTATAAAAATGGAATAGAACTATCTTCCTCTCATCATTCTTTTTAAATAAAAAGCCGCAGACGATACATCCACTTGATGAATCTTTAGAGGAAGTTTTCAGAATTCTTTTTTTCCCTCCCGCATCTTTGTTGGAAAGTGTGGATTATTCTTTTAAAAGTAAACCAAGAGGTATGATTATTCATTATTTCGGAAGCAGTGAATTTCAAAATATGCCTTATTATAATTTATTTTATGGTGCAGGTAATATAGTATGATTTTACGTAATCAGAAACGAATTAAAAAGTAAACAAATATTATTAAAAATCATATTGAACTGAGATTTTTTTTAACAAATTACATCATTTCTTAAAATATACTATATCATATTTCGCTTTCAGCATTTCTTAAGTATTCAATAAATTTTTAAAAAATTTTTTGACCTACTTTAAAATTTCATGTCTTTTTCTACATTTTTAAATATTTCTACATTAAGTTTGAAAGCAAAATCTTCTTTTTTCTTATTCAAGCAAAATGTTATATTTCAAATTTCAGTGAGTTTTTTTTTAAATTATTTATTTATTTATTGAGCTTTTTCGTTTTAAATTTGAAAAAAAATCAGAAAAAAATTGATCACGGAGGAAAAAAAATCATTCAAATCTTCGGCATCATATTATTAAAGTGTTTATTGCTGATATAATTAAAAACTTTATTCATAATATAATTAATCTGCTTATTAACTGTATAGTTAATCTTTATATTAATAATATAATTAAATTTATAGTATAATTGCTGTTATATTATTTATTTACTATTGCATTTAATGATTGATTATCAGATATTTATCTGATACGGAATAAGAAAATCGTCAGATCAAAGTATCGATCAAAGCATCGTCAGATCAAAGCATGTTCATGTAATGTGAAACTGCTAATAGAAATGTTAAAGAAAGGTGTCACATGAAACATCATTTGTGATTTATATGTGTTATTGTAATGATGAATAATGTTTCAGGGCATATTTAGTTTCTTTAGAGCGAAAGAAATTTTCATAAATAAATTATTCAATAGCTGTTAGTAAATACTTTCTAAAATTTATTATGGAAAAAAATAGTATTCGGGGACTGACATATGATTTTGTTTTTTAAAAAAAAGATAGATTCTTTTTGAATTTTGTTTGTTCTGGGGTGCCATTTAATAAGTATACAAAATTTGTTTATGAATCTTCTTAGACATTTTGAAAAAGCTTTAAATTTTGAAAGCTTTATTTTGTTTTTGATATAATTGAATATATTATGCCTTAGTTTTAAGTATTTTTAATTTATATAGTATAAAATGATTTATATTTTAGTTTGTCTTAATTTTTTTGCCATTATTATTCAAAAAATTATAAACATTTCGACTATATTTAAAATTGCGTATCTTTTTACGACATTAAAAAAAAATGTTTTAAAATTGAAAGCAAAATTTTCGTGAAGGCAAATTCAAGCAAAATATCTAAAATATATACATATACATGCAGTTTTTGTTTCCTCTTAAACTCATTATGTAATATAAAGAGCATTCAAAACTTTCGGCATGAGTCAAAATTTAAAGGCAGGAAAAAACGAAACTGTCCTTATCTCGTTTTTTTGATTGAGACTGAAAGCATAACCCCACCCCCTCTCCCATTTTAAAGAAATCGATATCGAAGTCTGTTAAATCAGTGTCGAAAACGTCAAAACCAGTTTCATTGCCTGCTGAAACTCAGACGTATTTCTGAGTACCACCTTTCAACTCCTCTCTGTTTCCTACGGTGATAAAACAGATTTTGATGTTCTCAGTTCGGCCTTTCACGGTATTGTTTAGTTAGATTTCTACTACGTTATTTTCCTTGCTTGAATATTAATTTTATACTTTTCATTGGTAATACTTTTTTTTTACTTCAGCTTTGTTAAGGATTTTAAAAATAGACGTGAAGGATCATCACTAAGTAACACTCTGTTTATTAAGGGCTATCATTGCGGAACATCGTGTATACTTAGGGTGGTCATTACTCATTATAGAGCACCATTTGCATCTTAGCATGGTCATTATGGAACACTCTGTATATTTTAGGGTGGTAATTATGATAAGCCCTGCATAGTTTTAAGGTGGAAATTATGCTATAAATACTTCCTTTTTTTCGGGGGGAAGGGGTTAAGGATGAATTAAATTATAACAAAACATTTTTAGGGCTGTAATTATGCGACACATTGTTTTCAAGTTTTCAACTACAGGGTAGAGGTTAAAATTCCTATTGATAGATATATTATAGATGTATGATAAATGACTATGTCAGCAAATGACTATAAATGACCAATAATGACGATAAATGACTATGTATGTAATAAACAAAAATGAAACACTCTGAAAAACTTTTTTTCTCATAATCAGATGACCTCAAATGTGCTTATTAGTTCGAACAGACGATATTTTAATTTACGAAATTATGCACAAAAACGTATTTTCTCGGAACAAACATACCTTTTTTTCTGTCGACGGAATATGATATCAGATCCCCAAAATATAGTTGGTCGCCACAGTCTAGGAAATATGGTCTCAATAGTTTGGTGAGGAGAGCTGTTCAAAGTAAGCAAATTAAAAAAAAAATTTGCACACAATTATGAAACTCGCTTATCCAAAGATAATTCTACGCAAATGATAATTTTCAATAAGTATTCATCATTTTTTATTGCTTTCTTTAATAATGGTCGAAAAACTTTTGAATTGTTGGTAGATAAATAATAATTTTATTTTAAAAAATACAACATCTGAACGGAATCGTTGGAACAGTTCGTTGAGAGATCGAGTTTCAAAAAACTGATATTTTTTAAAATTTGATTTCACGGAGACTAATCGACCCATTTCGTTAGATTATTATAATTAAAAAAAATATTTCTGTATGGAATTATCTTTAAATAAATTTTTAAAGCATGTGCAAAAAATTTTCACTTCGTTTAAAGAGTTCTAAATGATACGGCGAAATACCTAAAAAGTAAAATTAAGATTAAAAGGTTCAAATTTCAAACAGCCCCGCTTGGCCAATCACTTGGGACCATATTTCCCCCATTTCGGCTACCCCCTATATTTTCAGGATCAGACGTTTTAGTGTCTATTTTCGTAACTTAAAATATCGTCTGCACTAACAAATTAGCATATTTAAGGTCACCCTCTCGGACCATTTAGATTGAGTCTTATTACGTGTCCAATCATTAGATTAAGTTTTAGATTTGGTTAGTCTTAGATTAGATTTAGATTTAGTTTTTTTTCATACTGTACTTCTATTAAAAGTTTAATTTTCCGAACTTTAAAGCATTGGGGTTGCAAAAAATAATTTTGATATGCATCAGTGAAGGGTATTATTTCCCCCCCCCCCCATCTCTTTCTCATTGTTAGTTCTTTTTTCTTTCGAGATTCGAATCCCTTAGGATGCTATTCCTTGTCATTTTGCTAACAGCTGTTAGTTTATTTTATTTTATAACCGTCGTTGAACAACAGATCCAATTTTGGGTTTACGACTACTAATCTTCAACTCCCAAGCCTTGTAATTTTGATTCCAATCCAGAAGACAAGGAAACTATTGGGTCAGTACTCCCTGAGGTATGATTTGTTATGAGAACATGGAGGACTTTGTGACTCGACAAATTTAACGTGCATCTGTTACCATTTACTACACGGGAAGTCTTTCGCAGGCGGAGATCGAACCCACGACCTCTTGGACATAGGCCGACTGCCTTACGAGCCATGTTATCCCGGTCCGTTATTAGTTTATGGCCAGTTTTCACACAGAGTGCAAATGTAAGCATTTTCGGCACATTTTACTTTCTTATTTTCATAAAAACAGAAAGTGGCTGGCACCCACCAAGAAAGTTTATGGTGTTGATTGTTTAACAGTATGCACATGTCAGAATTGGTTTAAAAAGTTTCGTTCTGGAGGTTTTTCACGGAAAGAAGACTATCAATCTGGTCGACCTTCTGAAGTTGATGATGGCAAAATGAAAGCCATAATTCAATCGAATCGTCATAAAACTGTGTGAAAGATTAGACTTGTTAAAAAACTTGATATATGGCTTCCGCACGAATTGAGAGAAATTCACTTAGGGCAGCAAATCAATATTTGTAATACACATTTCAAGCGTAATGTAGTTGTCCTTTATTTTAAACGAATTATAGCTAGTGATAAAAATGGAACGTCTACAATAAATTTAATCGAAAAAGATCAAGGTTTAAGTATAATACCATAAAAACCAGTAAAAGATCATGTAGTTAATTTGGCGCGAATACAAATGTATTTTATTTTATTTTGTAACCGTCGTTGAATAGCCGAACCAATTTTAGGGTTTACGACTACTAATGTTCAAAGCCGTAGCCTTGTAAGTTTGATTCCAATCCAGAAGACCGCATTTGCGTTACATAGAGAGGAAAACCGCGAAAACCTTCCACAGTCAACCTGGCGGCAAGGGGATTCTAACCCATCTGTCCACCACTGAGGATATTTTACGTCTTCACTGTGATCGGTGCGAGTTGGGCGCGGAATTTGTATCGACCAACCATCGCGGAGATTCGAACCCAGTTCTCCTCATTGGACGGTGAACTGGGTTCGATTCCCTGAGCCACTACAGCTCAATACAAATGTATTGTGTATTTTGAGCTGCTTCCAAAACCGAACTATCTACTCTAAAGTTCATTGCCAACAGCTTATGAAATTGGAGGAAGTAATCAAAGCCAAAAGGTCATAATTGGCAAATCCTGTTCCATCGCGACAACACGTGGCATCACACATCTTTAGCAACTGGTGCTAAATTACTAAATATTGACTTAATCAATCAGATTATCATTTATTTCGAAGTTTACAAGACTTAAGTGGTAATAATTTCAGTAATAACCATGACTTCAAATCGAATTTGGTTTGGTTTTTTGCTGACAATTATCAGAATGTCTATGAGCAAGGGATCATGCAGTTACCAGAAAGATGGCAAGAAGTTGACTGACGATTCAGGTTCATTCTTTTGTACAGGAAAATTGCGTTTTGTTTCACACGAAAAAAATAAAATTACTTACTTGTTAACCCAACATATAAAATAGAGGCTTACAAACCTGTGTATTTTGTGGAAGAAAAATATACACTCTGATTAAAGTTTTTTTACTTGTAAATTGCTAAGATCGTGTGAACGCTCAAAGCTTTTTATAAATTATTGTTTGTATGTGACCGTGTCGGTGAGGCTAGGTGAAAGCGTGATTAAAAAAAAAAAAATAATAATACTGGGTGTTCGGTCATTACTGCTCATAATATAGATTTATAAACTCTTGTTAAAAATTTGAAATTGACCGACGCTTGAAGTCACAATAATTAGTTAAGCAAAGTTGAAAATAAAAACGTTATTAAAATCTGATAAATCGCTACTGAGAATGACGAAATTAAAAACATCTGACACAGTTTGATGGAATGATGAAATTTGAAAAAGTTTCTGATAATCGCCGTACACCTCATACTCTTGTTCTCCGGCAATCAAACAAGGTTTGAGGCTCCACGCTCGCCTTCCTCAATAGTGGTTCGTCAAATTTTAATCTAGATCTTGCTATCTCTTTTATTTATTATTATTTATTTATCCATAACGTGAATTTAATTTTAGCTCAATTTTTGACACGGTTTCTCAGAATGCGTATTAAGGGGGAAAGTTTCGAAACACCTTGCTCAGTGTGTATCAGAGCTACAAAAAGATTTTGACAAATATCACTAGATGCAGCAACAATTGCGAAAAAAAAAAATCAAAGTTTATGCTATCTTGTTAAGTTACGCGAATGAAATTTTAATGTAGTGTAGTTGTGTATTGAAAACATGCCTTCCCTCGTCTTTTATATTGTTTTTAAAACTTCTTAATTATAAAGTTAAATCGAAAGAGAGAAGATACAAGAGAATCAAAATTATGATTGGTTGATAATACAACTTATAAAAATTAGCCATGTGACAACTGTGAATAATACTAATGATGAATAATAACAATAGTAAAAAAATAAATTTTTAATATATTCTTGTTTCAATCTTTGTTTCTACTAAAAATAATGAAACCGTGAAATATTGAATTAACTATTTTAATTATTTTTCTTCATTTTAATTCTATAAATCTATTGAAATTCAGTTTCTTCATCAACCATTCTAATTCTATATTTATTTCAATTCTTTTTTTTGTGTGGCAGGGCTCATGTGAACAATGAATATTCTCAGATTTGAAGTGAATATTTTGATTTTAGGTAAGTTTTTTTCATTTATAAAAATATAATTTTATCCTTCCTTATTTTAATGCAATCAAATTAAGGTTTAAGGTCATTATGAATAAGAGCCTATTTGAATTTTTTATTTAAAGGTCTGAGATGATGTTTTTAAAAAAAGACCTTGAAATCCTGGGATGTGTGGGGTAGTAATAAAAGGATAAATGACAAATTTAAATATTTATGTTTAGACAAAAACAGAGTATTGTTTACGATGCACTTTTTCTTAAGCTGAATCAAATGAAAGCAAACACGACACGGGGAAATAGATTTGTCATTTGTCGCCAACTATATAAATATGTAACTTAAGCGTGTGGAAAGAAAAAGTTAATTTAATTTAAATAATTTTTAATCATTAGACAAATAAATAGTTTAAGTGGTAAAAGTGGAGAAACTTATTTTCTTTAGATCAAAAATAACTTTTATATATGATTTAACATAGCATACCTCTTAAATATAAGATTTTGCGTTATTACTTAACTTCTTATCACAAAAATAATATTTTTTATTCACAAGCTTTACATTAGGCTTGAATCATAAATATTCTAAAATCTTAGAATAAGCATTTCGCAAATAATGATTTGAATAAAATGTTTGTAACTCTTATTATTGCTACAGCTTTTGTCCCGTTGTGAACTGTTCGTAAAGACAGTAGAACACTGAATTCAACCATCACTGGCTGCGTACAATAAGCGGGTGGGTGACCACTTTGATCAACCTGCGTAAGGATCGAGGGTGTGGGGTATTGGTCCTCGTTAAACTGTTCTACCGTAAAATTCTCGACTTCGCGCTCACATCGTCCGGCTACCGAAGCGGGGGTGCAATCCCTTCTGCAGAAGAATAAAATTGTGATGGCATGTTTTCGGATCATCCTCAGGGATGTTTCCCAGATCATCGCCGATAGTCCATTGTGCAACTCTAGTGCGACGAATATAAAGTAGCTACCTACAACATTATTCACCCACTTATCACCTACAACATTCACTCTCGAGTCTGCATGGAACCAATCAAAATTTCGACCACTTTCCAACTAGCTAGAGCTCTTAAATCTCTGCTGAAGCTTCATGCTTAATGACAATGCAAGATTCAATCCTTTTCTGACACCTAAAAGCAAAATGTATTGAAATTTGATCGCCAAATAGAATAATTTATCCTTAGTCAAAATATTAACCACTTTCCAGTTTTTAACTTTTCTCTTAAATCTTATCCAGAGTTTTATGCCTGAATTGCTTCCTCAACATTAAAATCAAAATTTAGTTCCATATTATTGTACATAACAAAGAATTTATCATCAATTGAAATTCCAACTGCTTCCCAACTTTTGTACTTAAACCTAGTCTAGAGCTTTATGCTTGATAACAAATAAATTCCAACAATCAGCGTTTCTCAATTCTCAATCAGCGTTTAAAAAAATGAAATTTCGACCATTTCTCAACTAGCTAGAGCAGGGGTTTCCAACTTACATGTGGCCGGGGGCCGCAATTAAAAACACCAATCAAATGGCTGGCCGCTTTTTTATCAAAATTTTATGTAGGACTCTTTTATGCTTGTAGGAACATTAAATATTACTGTTAGAGTTTTATCAAAGTTTTTTTAATATTAAAAGCAAAATAAAAAGCATTACAAGTAATGCTTGTTACGTATCATTTTGAATCCTCTCTTAATCAGAAACTTAGTGACAGGATTATTTTTCTTTTAAATTTAATTCTGCGATAAATTAACATTTTTTCGACTCTTTAGGAATTATGGCAACAACAAAAAAATTCTCGAGCATTTGAAATTAATTCTTTTTCTTTTCCTCTCATGCGATATTCAATTCAAGGAATTAAAAAAAAAAAAGATGATATTCGTTCACTCTTTTATGCGTTTTAAAATTTACAAAATGAGTAATTTCGTTCAAAATGAGTGGTTTCAAAAAGTTAAATTTGAGAATTTCTTCGAGAATAACAAATTTCTGATACGCACATACTAAATTATATTCACAAAATACGAAAAACGTAATAAAGAAGAGCAACATACACGATAATTTTTGTATTTGAATAAATATTTCCTTGGATGCAAAACCTGAAAAATAAATTTTTTTGCACTGTTGGTATGTTAAATTTAACAGAAACGAAGAAATTAAGTAAACGAAATAAAAGTGTTTTAAACCAATATAGATTTTTTACGAAAATTGTCCGCAAAAAAACGACGACTAATATATATTAGTTCGCGGACTACAAAAAAAGGCATCGCGGGCAGCTAGTTGGTAACCACTGAGCTAGAGTGATCAAATCTCAATTGGAGCAACGTGTTTTCCATGTTCAATCCAAGAATTATTTTCTCCTTCTACTAGAAAAGCATTGTTTGTTTCAAACATTTATTTTAGATTAAATTCAGATTTCATAGTTCACCGGCTTATATACGCAGTTATAATAAGGCAGATTTCCTGATGTTCAGGCGCGTTGGATTGTATGTACAATGATTGCATCGATTTCATTAATTGCTGTAGTATATTATACCGTTTCATTTTGCATTATACTTTCTTAATTGCTATCAGCTAATTAATATTGCTTGATTATACTTACTTGATTATTTGAATATCAAGTATTAAATGCACATAACCGTGTTCAGTCCCTTAAATATTCAACCTTCAGTCATTTTTTTAACCTTTCAAATTATTTTAAACCAATTATTATGAATCTATAATTATTTTAAACCTATTATTTAAAACTCTTCCCAAAATATAATTTTATAACCTTTGACTCGTTGTATTGTAGTTTTTTAATTAATTGAGGATTAATTCTAACAACTAATTTGTTAATTATTTATTTGCATTATACCATTGCATTATTGCATTATACCATTCTATAGGTACCGTAAAGTTAATAAATAACATTACGTTGATTGAAGCACACAGCAGCATTGCTGTTGTTCCAGGAAAGATCTTAAGTTTATTATGAATTTAAAATCTCTGTCCTTTTAGCTTTCTATAAATACTTCACTTTTGTTTGTACTGCAATTATTTACGAAATTATAACAATTTTTGTGCAAGGTGATAACAGTGGATAGACTAATGAGTTAAAGACTTTAAATGGGCTTATCTCAAAATTATTATTTTTCACATTTTACCCCTCCTTAAACACAATATCTCATATTGTTTTTTAAGTAATTGTCTACAATTTTGCAGGAGTGTTTACGATAATAGCAGGCATGTTTTGAACAACAGACTAAGAGAAAAAGTTGAATTTCCTTTTTTACGAATGTTCTTTCGCAAAAACAAGTGCTGAAATTTTTAAAATTTGCTTTTTTAACTACGTTGATTCCTAAATCAGTAGTATATGCACGTGCTTCTAAGATAAGCATTCAAAATATAGTTGATATCCTCATAAATAAATGCCTCAAAAGATTGTTTGTTTCGGGTTATAGAATCTATATTATATAAAACGCTAATACGTACGTANTTTTGTTTGTACTGCAATTATTTACGAAATTATAACAATTTTTGTGCAAGGTGATAACAGTGGATAGACTAATGAGTTAAAGACTTTAAATGCATTTATCTCAAAATTATTATTTTTCACATTTTACCCCTCCTTAAATCTCATATTGTTTTTTAAGTAATTGTCTACAATTTTACAGGAGTGCAATTTACGATAATAGCAGACATGTTTTGAACAACAGACTAAGAGAAAAAGTTGAATTTCATTTTTTATGAATGTCCTTTCGCAAAAACAAGTGCTAAATTTTTAAAATTTGCTCTTTTAACTACGTTGATTCCTAAATCAGTAGTATATGCACATGCTTTTAAGATAAACATTCAAAATATAGTTGATATCCTTATAAATAAAATCATCAAAGCATTGTTTCTTTCGGGTTATAGAATTTTTTTAAAAATCGTTTAGCGTACGTGCAAAAAATGCCTTATTTTCACCTAAAAATGGCCATTTAATTTTTTGCTAGTTTTATTAGTTTTTACATATAATAAAACAAATAGACTAGTTTTTCAAAATTTTATATTGATATTTTTAAAAAAAAAGTTGTCGAAACTAGTCGGTCGGATGCCTAAGTGAATTTAAAATCTTTATTCTTTAATTCAAAATTCTGCGTTCCTCATTTGCTGCATGCGAGAAATGGTTTAAAAAACACGCAAAGAAATTTACAAATTGAAAAAAAAAATCGTATTTGAAAATCGAGTTTTATTTTAGTTTAAATTAGTTCTATATAACGGTTAATTCTGGTAGATTTCCTGTTTCAGAATAGTATTATTGTATGCAAACAAAACTTTAATGGGGTTCAATATTTCATCGTATTTATAGAATTCGAATTTACATACTTACGATAAAAGATAAATAAATAATTCATGCATTTACAATATATTCAGAAACTACATCATCAATAGAAAATGCACTCGATAAAATGGTTTCTAATTTCACAGCGTGGGTTTTGCTATCCTACATTTATTAAGTTAAAAACATTATAAGCGTTTCTTAAAATGCTATTTTCTATGAAAACACCATCAATTCCTAGTTTAATCAAACATGTTTGCTTCCCATTGTTCAAACTGACTGTTAAAACAGTTTTTACGTGGGATGTATTAATAAAGTTGAAAGCACGGACGAAGAATAAACAGTTGCATTTATTCAAAAATGTTACGGAAATTAACTTTCATTTTCAAATAACAGTTGAGGAAATAATTTTTTATCGAGTGTTTGTGCCTGTCTTTATATTTTTTTCGATATGAAAGATGTAGAATATTAAATCTACAGATTGTTTGTTGTCTCTAGTAAGAAAATCAGGACAAATTAATTTCATTTTAAAAGGTATCATTTTGTAAGAATGTTCTCTAATTGTTATGAAATTGCAAAATAAATTAGAATATTTTTTTTTTCTTTTAGGATACTAGTAATATAGTTTTAAAAATGGTCATAATTTTGGTTTTAAGATAGTGGTGTAGGGCTAAGAGGGGTACTGCCGCCAGCATCTATCCAAAGGGGACATTCGGTTGACAAATATGGACACGAATATTTTAAATTTATTACAATTTTAGTATTAAATAAATTTTTTTAGCATATAAGTATTTGATATGATACAGAAAAAGGAATAAAATCGTATAATTTTTAGATATAATAAGTTAAACAAGATAGATTTAGACCATTACAATAAAATATTCCTTGCGTTTAAAGGAAAAAATAGGACTAATTTTTTTTTATTTTGTTTTGTAACCGACGTTGAACAGCCGAATTATTTTTGTGTAAAACAACTTTTAATGTTCAGTTCCGTAGCTTTGTAATTTTAACTCAAACCAGAAGACGAGGAATTCCTGTATCAAGTATTGAGACATATTAGACTTCGTGGAGGACTTTATGATAGAACTAACCTGCATTTGCCTTACACTGAGGGAAAAACCTCGAAAACCTCTCACGGTTAACATGAAAGCTCATGATCCTTCTACTATTGAGAATATTTTACTTCAGTACTGCGGTCAGAGAGAGTAGGGAGCAGAATTTGCATTGACCAGCCATCGTTAGACTCAAACTTTGGTCACCTCGCAAAGAGGCAAGCGCTCTATCTAAAAAAATTAAAATATGAAATATTTATTAGTAAAAAGTATTCTCGAAAACTAACGTTGTCACGGCTACAAACGAGTCCATTTAAGGCAAAAAACATTCCAAAGGCTGATTTAATTTCTGGTTTAATAAACTTAGTTCAGACTTGGTGTAATAAACTTGGCTTAGACTTGGTTTAATAAACTTGGTTTATACTTAATAACTACGACATAAATATAATTCAAGCATAAGAACTAAGGACGTGAGAGCGTGATCATTCTATTATATTAATAATAAATTCTGGCTAAATGTTAAACTTGTTCAGTTGATTTGCAACTAATAAAATGTCCTAAAGTTGTAAATGAAATAGAACTTTAGTTCTAGAATAAATTGATTTCCTTAATTTTTCGTTTCTCCGAACGAAGCATTATGACAGATTACCAATTACACCGCAAAAAAAAAAAAAAATACAAATATTGGAGTAGATTGATATTCTTTGGTAAAAATGCAACGTTACTATTTAATTACACCAAAACTGGTTAGAAATTTAAACAAAGTAAGATATGTTGATCCTCTTCAAACATAAGAACATGTGTTTGAAAAATATCAAAATTCTAGTATTAATTGTTTTCACTAAATTTAATAACACGGCGAAAAAATAGAAAAATCATTTCAAAATGTAAAAAAAAATTTTTCAATTTCTAAAAAAAAATTTTTTTAGTCTTTAGTCATAAAGATACGTTCCTGACTGCGATTAATTTTTTCCTTTACGTCGAAAGTCGCCAAAATTAATTATGTAATTACTACGAAGTGAATTCCAAATTTAAGCAAAGTGGCACAAAGTCTTGCTCATTATAAAGACGTAAGAGTACTAGTTGTAAAAAGTTATTGTTTGCGGTATACTGATTTATGCAGAGCTAGTAAATGTAAATAAATAAAGGAAAATAAAAAAGCATAAAATGGCTGCCAAAACTCATAATGTCCGCATCAGTAACATTTTCATATAAGCGTGTTCCTTAGAAAAAATTTATTTAGATGTGCAATATTTTTTTTTAAGTAAAGAGAAATTTTAAACTATAACACTGCTTTTAATCCAATAAAATAATTGAAATATGTCAAATTATTAACAGGAAATGACCTATAAATGCACTTATTTACTCAAAAACACTTTTGTATAAGATATAATATATGCAAGTGTTTGTGAGTATGATTATTGGAGTAATTGAGTAAAATTATAGGTTATTTAATGAACCATTCTTCTTCTTGTTACCCTTAAGCAAGTTCTAAAATTTATCCACCTTTGAATAAGTTAAAATGTCTTAAAATTAAAGTACAATTGTGAAATCTTTATTAATTTAAGACTTTCGTCTAAACTTTCTTAATTATAAAAAGCGAAAACAAATGGGTCTAACATGTTCTGATTTCATCTGACAAATAAATTAGTCACTGAAGACGTTAAATTTGATCGATTGACATCCATTTAGACGTTAATTAGATTTTTTTCATTCTTTTTTGTTTTGTTACTTACTATTGTTTATATTAAAACCACCCCATAATCCAGTCTACAATTCGAGTCTACTGTTGAATTCATTAATCAATACAATGAATCGTCATCCTCTAATAATATTGATAAAAATTCCGAAAGTATGCGATAAAGTAGGTTTTACAACTACTTCAACTAGTACTTCTTGAATTTTTATTTACCTGTATAGTGTATTTTGTGAAGTAATGATTAAACTTATTTGACTAAGCAGCTATCTTTTAATTCAATTTTGAATTTGTTTTTAAAAACTGCTATTTCCAATAAATTTACTTTTTTAGGGAGCATTTTCTATCTGGCCACTTGTGCATCAATAAAAGTGAGTATTTGTTTCAATTTTTAATAAATTATTTTATATACAAGATTTTAACAATATTGCTATTGGCTCTTTATTTACTTGACCACACCCAGTATCAGCAAGAAAGAACTGCAATTTATGAGTTATGAACGTTTTGCTCGAAGCATTTTACCGATATACAATCCGTTTCTTTTTATTTTTTTAAAATTCATTTAAAATAAGTTTTTTAGTGTCTTTAGTATTTACTTTGAGAATCTTTGTCAAAAATGAAGTAAAAACAAAATTTGCACATTTAGGGTCGTAATTTAATGTTAAGGCGAGGAAGAAACAAAACACTATTATAATCTGCCGAATCACTAGAGAAGAAGGAGATATGAAAACTATTAAAACCAGATACACTGAAGAAACTTTGATAATTCTGCATATTGAGAGCAACCAAACAGACTCAATTACAGTTGGCAATCATACTTTTTTTTTATCTAAATGGATTTCAATATAATATCTGGATTTATGCTAACTAAAATTCAATTCAAAGGTATATTTCTAATAGGTTAATTAGCTATTCAAATATTATCGGAATCATTTACAAAAGCACATTTTTGGATTGAATAAAGATACTTTTTGTTGACAGTATTAGATTTTTGATTAACAAAATCAAAGCAAAATAAAAGAGGAAGTTACCAGGTGAAAAATGTGGTCTTAATATAACAAGCGAGAGGTCAAAAGTTGGCATTCCTTAATATTATTTATATTCGTACGTTTTATCATTTTCAACCATACCTTGATAAGTTTCAAATCAAACAATTATTTTTTAATTTATAAAACTCGTTTTCTTAAACCTAATGTCATTTAAAAACAGTTTTAAATAGCAATTCATTCCAACTCAGTAAAGACCAAATTACTTTTAAATTATTAATTTAAAAAATAATTTTTTTTAAAAGCAATTTTTAATGACAAAATCCACATTTTAAACGAAATCGGGGGCAGTTACTGAGGAACAAAAAATAGGAAAAGTTTTATCCGATTTTTTTTTTATTTAACTTACCACAGTAAAGCTCATTTTTATTTTTATCATTCGGCTAGCGGCGAGAAAACAGGTAAATAATGCGAATTGCAATGCCATTTTAAAGTAACGCGAGTATTTTATGCGAAAAGGTCAGAAGTTGATGATGCAAAAAACCTTTTAAATGGCTTTGTGTCTAAAATCAATCAAGGAAAAGACCGAGTTTTTTTTATTTCCTTTCATTGATCAGTTGAATTATCTTAAGTGCGTGCTTTGATTGGTTTTTTGAAAGACAATTAAGAGAAAAGGTAGAATTTTATTGCAATTGTATTGCTCTGTGTTCAGCAATAATAACAAGACACAAATTTCTATTTTGAGTTTCGTAATTCATTTAACCAGCAATGTAGTAGCAAAACACACATTAAAAAAAAGCTTTGAAAACAACTTTTTTCTTCAGGTTTATTTATTTATTACAAAATAAATACCAAAATTCATTAATGTCAAAGAAATACTCTTAATTAACACTTCACATAAAATTAAATGGCATATATTTTGAGGATTAAAATAATACCAATTTTTTTTTTAATTTGCTATTATTTGTTGTTCTTGTTCATTTAACGTTATTGGATTAAGCGAAACATGTCTTTAAAATAAATTTTATCTATACTCAGTATCATTTGAAAGCGAAAATAATGCTGATCACAGCCACCTCATGATAGTCAGATTTTACTGCAAACAAGCAATTTTCCTGTTGAATAGGCATTTTAGTATACAACTTCATTTTTTAATTTCAATTATCATTGATTTTAATTAGTTTGAGTAATAGAGTACATTAATTTAAGTAATAGAAAAACGCTTTAATCCTTTGACCCAGAATTTTTATTAAATATATTTTTCAAACTTTTTTTTTACTATTTTGATTAGCTTATATCAAAATAAATGAAAAATGTTATATATAGCATTTTAATAATTTATGATCTTGAAATACAGCAAGTAACACAAGAGTCTTTTGCTGCTTTAAATATGAAATGTTCTAAACAATAATTTTTCAACTTTTCACTTACTTGCAGTTGTTTAGATCTAAGAGAAACAGTTATTCATCAATGGAATTCCTTTAATGAACAAAAACAATTATTGATAAATTTTTGAATATGAATGGAAAAAATACTCAAACTGCTCTATTTGAATTTTATATTTTAGTACAAATATAATTCCGATACTTTAGCATATTTTTTATTAACTATTAGACCGTTTTTTCTCTAACTAAAAAAGACTAAAATATTTTTTTGCTTGTAATTATAGCATCAAAAAATATACAAAAGGGACATCGGTGTCAAAGGGTTAAAAGCGTAACTACAAGCAAAAATACGTGGTTTTTAAAAGTTTTCAAACTGCTAATTCACTGATTCGTCCGAGCATATCATCATTACTCATGCTTACCTGTCATAAAGAATCTAACGTTAACAGTTACTAAAAAGAGTGCAATGAATTCCTAATAAAACTCGCTTTTGACTAAAAAAAGATGCAGGGTTGTTAGCTAACAATTATCTTTTAGAAAGAAGGATTGTATTGAGCTTTAATTGCAACAATGCACAGCAATAAACCGATGAGAAATTTTTTTTTCCTTGTCTTTCCTAAACAGAAAAGTAAAATTTTTTGAAATGTTTTTATGATTTAGAGATGAAATTGCAATAATATGATTTTGCAATTGCAATAATATGATTTAGGGATGAAATTGAATTGATACTTTTCACCAGCAATCAAAATTTCAGAATAAACCAGGATAAACAATTATATAGTTATAAGAAACACCACTCACAACTCTTATTATAATCATTACTATTAGATATATTTTTGTTCAATATATTTCTAATGGATAAAACTCACAAAGCACCAACAAGAATACCCAAATATAAAGTGATCAGGAACTGTGTCAAATATTTCAAATCTTTAAAACATTTCTTTAATTTCTTGTGTATAGTAGTTTGTGATTGTTTTGATTGTTGCTGTGTAGCGATAATTATAAATTATATCTATCACCTTGCCCTAAAGAATTGTTTGGGCTTTAAAATGGACCAATAGCCTAAGCATTTAAAAAAAAATTTAATTCTTTTTTTTTTTTTTTAAACTTTCAATTTAGACGAATCAATGAAGTTATGCAAATTTTTTTGAGCTCAGAAAATGCAGCTTTTAGACACTTTTCAAATTAAAAAAATTAAATGATGAACTCTTACCAAGTTAACAAACTAAGAGAGGGAAAAATGGATTCAAATTAAATACTCTTTAAGAAAAGTAGCTTGACGCTGGTACTAATTAGTTTTTTATAAAAGGTCTTAAGGTTGAATATGTATTTCCCTGTTATTGTTTGAACATGTATTTTGGTTGAATATGTATTTCCCTACTATCAATCCCAAAAATATATAGCAAAGGTCATGATTACGAAACACCTCAAATTTTTAATTTTTTCAACATAAGAAAAAGCTAATGAAGCTTTTTTTCCCTTTTCAGTGAAATTGTTTTGATATAGTTACCTTTCTCTCTCAAATAACTTGATCAATACCATTTCCCCTTTAGCAAATAATATTAATTGATCATTTACCATTCCCTTTCTAAACTAATCAACAAATGTTTTGTCCCTAGTTTGTTAACTTTCTTTTTATTAATTTATTTTTAGACAAAAAGACCTGAAACAAATGATAAAGGTACAAGTAGCAATACATGGTCTCAAGTTAAAACTGCCCATCAATCAAATGCACAATCTTCACAAAATGTTCCAGTGTCATCTGATGAAATAGTCTACGGTTTATTGCCAGCAGACTCTCCTCACTCTTCAACTGCGCAATTTGGTTCAAGATTTAAATCGTCCTCTACATCCTCTGATTCATCCACGAGTGTTAAAACATTTCAAGAGAACTCATCAGCAAAACAAGAAACCGAAATTCAGCATCATACTCAGCAAAATTCTCAATCAACACCGACGCATAAGAGGGTATCCGATAGCATTCTATCCAATAGTCACCATCAGGTATCACAAAGTTCGTTTGGATCTAAGAAAAGTGCAATCTCGAGTAATAATCCTGCTGATGCCATACAAGAAAATTCACCTTCATTGAATGAAAAAGCATTTATTAATCCTACAAGTGACAGACTACCGAACATAGATAACTTTGGTGTTGCTCCTGACATCCAAGATGATAAAGCTCCTGATCAGTATGCATACTTTTCGAACTCCAATATCGGTGGGGATTCTCCATCTAATTTTGAACAAAATGCAGATCAAGTAAATGATGATTTTTATGACCACTTTGAAGATTCGGTTGGACAAAGCGTATCCGGTGGGGCTGATGCTAGTCAACAAGACATCAATGTCCCCCAAGATTTTTCACAAAACTTCCCACAGCAATCTCAATTCGCTAATGATGATCCACTAGGATTCACTAATCAAGAAAACTTTAACTATGAATACGCTCCCGGTCAAACAGCGTTTGAAGACAATTCCCAATTCCAGAAAGCACTCGACGAAGACTTTCCGAATGATTTTGCTGACAATCCTCAGCAGCAGGAAGTCTCAAATTTGGATAACGAAAATGTCAATAAGGCAGTTGATACATTTCAACAAGTATTTTCTTTCAATGACCAATCGCAACAAGCTATTCCTATCCAAGATATATATCAGTCCCAGGATCTGTCTGAACGAACAGATAGGTGGAGCCAGACACCTTCAAGATCATCAACAGATCAAGCATTTTCATTGAAAAGTGAGGGTTCCAGTGACTTCGGCTCGGATGATCAAACAGTATTCATTGGCTCTGATGATCCAATCGAATCCCTTAGGGAAGTAGTGCCAGGTAATCCTGGTGAAGATTATCCCATATTTTATCAAGTGCCATTTACATCTTTTAGTTGTGATCAGCAGCCATACTCAGCAGGAATATATGGTGATATGGATGCTTCTTGTCAGGTGAGTTCCATTTCTTATTTAAAACTCTATTTTCTTCCTCTACTGCGTTACAGCCTACTACAGGCCATGGTATTTGGTCTTAGCTTTCTTTATCTAACGCAATATTTCTCCACTAGTTTATTTTTATAAGTTTTGTTTCTTTTGAGACACTATCTAGTCATCTCATTGATGGTTCTACCGATAATTTTCTCAACAAAGCAGCTGAAGTTCTTCAAAAAAATAAACATTTAGAAAATTGCCGAATAATTACTAACATCCTTTAAGTACCTTGAAAAATTTGCCGAGATGATAGAGAGATTAAGATTCTGGACTGAGAAAGAGATCGTGATCTAAATTTATTGTTAAAATTCTTTGCCTTTTTAAGACAAGACTAGGAACTATTCAATTTACATTGCTTTTTTAAAGTCACCTCCTATCTACTTACAAATTTTTGGTTAAAATGTTCGAATTTTCATGGATGAAATTCCCAATTATTTGAAGTAATATAGTATTTTTTATTATAAATTATATTATAAGTCTAATATGCACTAATTTTATTAGGTTGTCCATAAATTTCCTTCTTTCCTTTTATTCCATTAAATCAAAATGATACTTTACAATAAGAAAAAACTTTATTACGGCCATGTAGTAAATACTTGTTTCAGTAAAAACTTTTGAACTCCCAAGTGACTTAATAAATCTCTTTTTTAAAGTCAAACGTTTAATAATATTATCTTAAGTGTAAAATTCGAGTCAATTACATAAAAAATTTTATTTCCCACTTTAGACTCAAAATCCTGCTTTAGTAAGGAGACTGAACAGTATTTAATAAAAAAAAAGTATTTTTGCTTATCCGTTTTGCAAAAATAGATGAATAAAAAGGTAATTATCATTTTTATAATTTACAGGTGTTTCACTTCTGCGAAGAAAATGGTGCCAAACATTCTTTCCTTTGCCCGAATGGTACAGTATTCAACCAGCAGTACTTTGTATGCGACTGGTGGTACAACTACAACTGCGCGGAAACTCCCAGCTTTTATAATCTAAATGCCGAACTCTACGCGAACCTTGACGACATTAACCCATCTCAGATTCTAAGCGGACAAGGTATTGCAGATGAAAAGTTGTTTTCAGTTGATCAGATCTCCTCTCAACCATTTGATTTAAGTGGAAGAGTTGAATCTTCACAAACTAGTGGACAATCCACAAGTATAAGCAGTTTTAATTCGGAGATACAAAAACACAGTGGCTCTTCTTTTGGAGATTCAAGTCAAACGTTTGGAGTATCGAGCTTCAATTCTAGAGATGAAAGTGAATATCAAAATGAAAACTTCGATGCATACGATGTGCGGCAAATTGGACAGCCTATACCTAATTCTGAAACAGGCAGTTTTTCAGGTGTATCACAAAATTATGCCAATACAGCTGCACCTAATTTCGAAGATCAATTGCTAACCGAAAGAAAAGATGAGTCTTTCAGCTTTTCTAATGAAAATTATAATCAGCAAGCAGATCAGCAAGTATTAGTTGATCCTATAGATTTTCCCACAGAAGTTTTGGATATCGATACAACCAATACAGATTCCGATATTGGTGCAGATGTAGGCTCCCTGCCCAAATCAACTGGCACCGTTGATAGTGACCAAACTTATTATGGCCAAGAAGTTTTGGATGGTCAAGTTCAAGATGCCTTTCAAGATCAAATAGACTTTGACCAAGGAGTTGCATTTGAAGAAAATAACTCTGGTTTGACTCAAAATGTTCAAAACAACTCCCATGATACTGATGAAGTAGAAATACCTCAAGAAGAACAGAGGACGATTCAACAACAAAATACTGATTTCGATAATGGTCAGATATTTCAACAAGCATTAGTCAATGATCGAGTTGAAACTAATCAGATTGGCACTTTAGATGCCAATGTTGGCCAGCGCGTAGCTGATAGCTTACCAAATGCAAACGTCCATCAAACGCAAAATGAAAACACTTTGGTAAATTCTGAAATAACTAACAACAAGCAATCAAATACTAATTTAATTCGAAATAGTGAAAAATCCTTTTCTCAACAAAAAATTATTGATGTACCAGCTATCACTCCTAACTTTGCCGAAGAAGAATTGCTTAGTGAGTTTAATAATCGCGCCACTCTCTTTGACGATAGCCAAAAGAATTCAGAGCACTCGAATAGTTTCACGACTGCACAAGAGTCAGTGGAGAAAGTAACATTTCCCGAATCACCGAAAATTTCAGACAACAAAGATTCGCAATTTGTGCTAACCGATAGCGTAAATAAAAATTCCAATCTAAATGAAGTATTGCAGGTTAAAGTAAATCACGACACAGTAAATACATTTACTCAACAAAGTGCATTAAAACCAACCGGAAGTCAAGACAATCAACAATTATTTCAGGCTCAGTTAGGACAACAACAATTAGAAGAATTTAAAGGTAATCAACAAAACAGGCAGCAGAATGGAATTCCCCTTCAATCAAATCAGGAAAACTTTCAACCTGTGCAAGAAAAGCAACTTCATACAATCAACAGCATTCAATCAAACCAGCCCACTAATGAACAAGGATCTGGTAAACAATTATCTCAGCAACAGGAAATACTTATTCAAAGGGTGCAACAACAAAACATTCCAATCCAGTTCGAACAGCCTAAACAATCAGAAAACACTTTCAGAGAACCTAATTTACAATTTCATAACAATCAACAATTTGAACCACAGCAGCATAATTTGGAAAATAATCACCAGTCACAAATTCAATCACAAATTCTATCTCAACAGCAATTTCAGCATCAAAATGAACAGTCTCAACACGATGTTCCTCAACAGTTTTTAAACCAGCAAAGTTTCCCTCCTTTTAACATACAGCAGAGTCATCAAGAGCAAGAACAACACCTCTTTGCGAAACAACCAGAGCTCATTCAATATCATCAGCAGAATCAACAGCTACATCATCAGCAAATGAGACAACAGCAAAACCATCAGCAACAATTTCAACCAGCGAGACAGCAGCAAAATCAAGAGCAACAATTGCAACAAACGAGACAACAACAAAATCAACAGCAACAATACCAACAAACAAGGGTGCAACAGAATCATCAACAACAATTTCAACTAGGAGGACAACAGCAAAATACGCAGCAAGAACATCAACAAACAAGACAGCAGCTAAATAATCAACAGCAATTTAATCAAGGCGGACAGCAGCAAAATTCGCAACAACAATATCAACAAACAAGACAGCAGCTAAATAATCAACAACAATTTAATCAAAGAGAACAGCAGCAACAATATCAACAAACGAGACATCAGCAGCAATATCAACAAGGAAGACATCAGCAAAATACTCAAAATCAGCAGTATTCTTCCCAGCCTCAGTTCAATAATAATGTACCCCAGCAAAATTTAAGATTCCGGCCCTTAGCTCAAAATATCGAACAACAAAGAGAATTGATTCAATTTCCAAACGTTGTTCAACAACAGAATATAAGAGAATTTGACACAAATTCAAATATTCAAACTAACGATCAACAAGTCCAAATAAATGATGACCTAAGACCCATAGGAGAAAAACCAGCAACCATCATTTCCGATAGCAGAATGCGGATTCAAAATCAGGATAAATCTTCCTTGCATCCAACTATGAATAATGGGCAACAAGTAATCATTTTAAACGAAACGCCTTCCTTGCAAGAAATTGCACAGGTTGTTCAAGATGAACTATCAGTACCCCAGCAAGGTTCAGCAAATGCACAAAATGAGGCGAGGCAACCCAGGTTAAATAATTTAAGACTAAATATGCAAATGATTGGTCCAGAAGATACAGTTCTATACAACCAAAATTCCCAAACTCCAACAAGATCTTCATCGAGTTATAATGGGTGGAGACCAATCCTAAAGAAATATTAATTTAATATAATCTATCAGGCCAATTCTCTGACCAAGAAATAGTCTAAGAAACAGTTTCAGTAACAGGTGAAGTTAGAATGACATCCCAAGTCAAAATTTTTGATGGTTTTCTATTGATGGACCAACATAATCTTCGTAATAACCATCATGAACGATTATATTTCTTGATGGTAACCAATATAAGTAACCATCACCCCAATGTATGGACTGATTTATAATGGTCCAACATAAGAATAGCAACTTGTTTTTATGGTTTGTTCATGTTGAACCAGCCGAAATTTCCATCATAGTTTCTTAGAAATCAAATCTTGGAACGAACATGAACCACCATCACCTCAATTTATTTATTCGGATTGATTTATGATGAGCCAACATGAAAAAAAAACTTAATTGTTTTGATGATATATTCCTGAGAACCAACAAGAATCCCCATTAAGCCATCATGGAAATGTCTAGTTAAAATTATCAAGGACCATCACGGATCATCATGGATTGTTGGTCCATGAGAATCAAACTTCTCTTGATGGTTGACCATCATAGTATTAAAGTAACATTTTTCTTCATGGAATGATGGAAGCTTGTTGGCATATCAAAAACCGTGATCGAATAATGGAAAATGTTGGATGATGGTGACCATCATGAATCGTATTGAAATTAGCATAAATCATCAAAATTTTTTGATGGGACCATCAAAAATTTTAACTTGAGATATATCTTCACATGAAATTCATAATAATTATTCATAATTATCCAACGACTCGATAAGGAAATCTTAGTTTGCTTAACATCAGAGCTAATGAACTTGTCACCTTTACGCCTCGTTCTCGCCATTTATTTATCGCCAAAAGCACGAGAATTGGCCTACATATCATCAGGCTCTGTGTATGACATTTGGAGCCAAGCTCAATAACTGCAGTGATATGAACATTTTTTATGTCTGTCATTTTAAAGCCATCTTTCTTTGAATGTTCCTTGTATTCTTACTTGTTTGTATGTTTCAGCTGTTATGTTGTGTTTTATTTTCTGGAATAACTTTTAAACATCACTTAAGAAATAATAATGAATTCATTTATCACAAAGTACTGCTAATGGGTGGTATCATTATGCATTATTTTAAATTAGAATAATACGAAATATCGTTTAAAAATAGTTGGTTTAAGGGTTGAGCTAATCTTGTATTTCTTTTTTGTTGCATATATAGTTGGCTAATTAGAAAATCCGGTTCGTTGCAAAGCATCATCGTCATTTTCTTATTTGCCAGACTGATTGGAATAGTCTCCAGTATTTTCCAATCAGCCTAAACAGTTTTTAGGCTTATAGCAATTACCCTAGTTACTTTTAGGCTAAAACTTCATTTATTTATTGATCAATTAGCTGGATTTATTTCAGGTTATTTGCAATAGGCTGATAAAAAACAATTTTTAGCTGATTCAAATTGCTTTATTCATTTATAAATTAGTCAGATATATTATTTTTTTCTCTACTCAAAGCGCCGGCATAATGTAAAGCTTATTGCAATTAACCTAAACAAATTTAGCCTATTGAGTTGAATTAATTTTCATATATTTTTTATAAGCCTAAATGCATACGGGTTAAAATTAATAAGCCTTATAATTATCAGGCTTATTAGAAAACCATTTAGACTTTTTCCATTAGCCTGACGCATTGAAAAATGATGACGAACTTCGAAAAGCGCTGGATCTTTCAATTTGCCTACTGCATATAAGTGTTAGGGAATATCATCTGATCCATTTTGGCAGACAGTAGTTTCTAACAAGAGTTAATTAAATTACAGCTTAACACAAAAGTTAGTGTGCACCTGCAATGCGTTTCTCTCAGACAAGACTCTTACATCTCGCTTTCATGCTTTTTATTTTGCATAAAAATAATAGTAATATTCTCTTTTGATCCATTTTTATCACACCTAAGGCGAGAAACGTAGAGAAATGAACCTTTTAGAAACGGGAGAGGGGAAATTTTCTGTGTTAATCGGAATTTATTACGAAATTTCTGAGTTTTTTTTAAATTTAAATATTTGTACTTTTTTTGTCTTGTGTTTAGTTTGTCTTGTGTTTTAGTTTTAGTTATATTGTTCTAAAACTTTATTAGCAATAAAATGCAAATAAATTATGTTAGTAACCTTTTGGAAACCCTCATAAATTAAAAATTATTAAAATAAAATGTCATTCCCCTCAAAGTGAAGCTTTGAAGTGTGTATGAATATTTTTAGTAACAATCTGCTACTAGTCTCAAGTGCGACTTATAAGCAGAATGTTAACAAGAGCATTATCATGTGTGACACAAATGAAGTTCATTTTTGTATTCTTAAAGTGAACATGAAATGTTATTTTAGTTTTTTACATCATTAAAATCATTAAAATTAAGAAAGAATTGTTGTCTCTTTGCATTGTGGCACGAGAAGTTTGCGAACTCTCCCAAATCAACAAACTTAGTTACTCGACGAATTTAAAAAGTCTCTTTCTCTATCTTGATTTTTGAAAACATTCTAAAATGTTTTATTCTATTGCAGTTTATTATAGGGTGGTAAACTATATAGTGATTAATTAAAAAAAATTCCAAAAAATTTGAAATTCTGGAATTATTAAAAATATATGCAATATATAATAATACGAAAAGATATATATATATATATAATAAAAAGTGTTGTAACTCATCAGTAGCTGACAACACCATCGAATCACATCTTTATCTAAATTAAAGCCAAAAATATAAGCATGTTTTCAAATAATTTTTTAGCAAGAAATAAGGAAAATTAATATTATCAATATCAATCAATCAATATTAATCATTATCAATGTGTAACAAAACAGCAACGAGGGAAATGAGATTAATAGCATCAAAACCTATTGTATTGACGGAGAAAATTTATAGGAAATAAAAAAATCCTCCATAAAAATCTATAATACGTACATGTTATGAAAAGCGATATTTCGATACGATTCCAACTTTTTTCCACCAAACAAAGCTTCGATGTATTTAATTTCTCCTTCCTCTATTTTAAATATTATTTTTTCTTCGCTTAAATATAAATTAGTGACCCTATCTTTAACTGGGCTTTCCCGACATTGTTTTTGATACGGATTCTAAAAATTTATATTAAAAGCACCATGGAAATAAATGTTTAAATTTATGCACTCAATAAGGTATCCAAAGAAATCCTCAAACATAATAAGTTACAGCCAAATACTCAATTTTCAAATCTATGAAATTTTATTTATTACCTAATACGGTGATGTATTTTTTTTAGTCAATCCATAATACGGAAATTGCTTTTTCTTCACAAATCAATAAGCTACGATACATCCTAAATTTCCAATATTAGATTTTTTTTTTAATTTTAACAAAGCCCGCATGACAACTAAAATAATTTAATTTCCAAAAAAGCTGTTAATGCAGCTGCTATAAAAATTAAGCTTTTCAACACTTTGAAATAGAATTTTTTTTACGCATTTAATTTTTTGGAATTAAAATAACATGCATAAAATTTTGACTCTTTCGCTTTGGTTGCGATTGCAAGTAGCCCAAAAAGTCTTTTAGCTTAGATAGTTGGGCATTATGATTTTTCATTTGTTTTTACTTAGTATTTTTTGTTTTCTTCACTCTCAGGCGGAAAATTACGTCGAATTTCTTATAACTCCAGAATCAACTCAGTGTTAATGTCCTAAATTCGGACATAGACTACAGGGAGCATTTGACTCCCTCGGCCCTAAAATTCTTTACAAATTTCAATAAATCCATGCGAGATGTGTAAAGAATTAAAAAATTTTCATTGGTTTAGAATTAACCATTGTTGTAAATTAAACTGCGGACTATTCTTTCTTTTTCGAATATTAACAAAAATATATTTTGATTGTTGCTAACTTACAGTTCCATTTAATCAAACAAAGAGTATATTCGAACGTTTTACTTAACCTTTTCGTGCGGAACCACAGAAAAGTTCTTTAAACGATTAGACTATACCAGCCACCTTCGGCAAACAGTTTGGTAACCATTAAAAATTATCAGGCATAACATCTCAACTTAAATTATATAATTAATGCACTGCTGTATTTAAATACTCTAATTCTTCAACCCCTCCTCCAAATCTAATGTCCTTCAAAAATAAATTTTTTAACAGTTCTCAAAAATTCTGTTTTAGCTTTGATAGGAAGCTTTTCTCGATAACTACCGTGTAGCATAACTCGATAACTTCCGTAACCCTTTCCGTTTTACGGAAGAATAGAAAGTCAAACATTTCGTAGACTAAAAACACTAGTTTCAAAAGTCTATGGGTCACTCGAATTTGTGCTCCCAGCCATGGCTATTTGAAAACGAAAAGGTTAGGAAAAGAACAAAAGAAGGTCAGTTTAAGAGAGATGGTCTTGGTGACCTTTGCTGCTATTATAAGCCATAAGTGAAAGGAAGAATCGTCCGAATTCGGGAGAAACGGGTTAACTATAATGTCACCCTTTTCTGTTGTCAACCTCCAAAAGGTTATTCAACCATCATTTCGAACTTTTCATTTCAAATTTCTTTTAAGAGTTACTATTTTTAAAATTTCACCGTAACGCTTTGGTTTACTAAATTTAGTCAAACGCGTTTAAATAAATCTTGTTCGCAGAATCCTGTTTAACGTGGGTTGGTATTTTCACGAAAATGTGTTTAATAAACAGTTGATTTGAGTGAATATAAAAGAAGGGGGACGATTTTTTTGTGTTTCCTGTGTCCCCATAGTTCTGCATTGTAGTTAACAGATAAGGTGTTATTAATTACATTTCAAGTTATCTTTTTCTTGGACAGTCTGTTACTAATCGAGCCTTTTGTGTAATTTATATATCAGCACTGCTACTTTGGATAACAAAACTTAAATCCGCGTTACATTGTAACTAGACATTCCGTTTATAGACTTAGAATTAAGAGCACGGATATTTTTACATTTTCTTTATTTGCAAACAAAGTTTCTTTTATTTATAAACCTTAAGCTTTATGTTAAATAAAGTAACGTAATTAAGTAATGCTACTTTGTTTAACAAAAAGAAAATGTACTCTTAATATTCTAAACTTCTCTTATACTCTTAAATTTTTTTATTAAAATATAGATGAATGTTAAAAAAATCTAATGCTTACAATCTTCAAAAATTTTAATTGTGTTTGGGTAACATCTCAAATTTTTAAAAATGTCATAAGTCTGTTAGACTCCTTTATAGTTATTATCAAGGATTAAAAAGTGTGGAGTCTCTCTCTCTCTCTTGCTCTTTTTTATTTCTTTTTTTTCTATTGTATTACCTAATAAGTTTACTAGGAATGCACACAGGCTTAAAAAATGTCCATGAGAAATTAAAATTAAAAAAAAAATAATGGCATCACTTTTAATGTATCTGAAAACATTATGTATATAAAAATTAATATTTTTTTCATTCATTTGGAATGTGAAAAACCATCTTTAGTACAGAAAAATGTACTTTAGATTTTGATATTTAATTTTAAAAAAATAAAAAATAAATGATGAAAGTGATTTACATTTCAAGAAAGCTGATTTTTTGCAACACTGAGATAGGACCCAAAGACGCGATAAAACTCAGTATAAGAAAGTAAAGCCATCACCATAAGCACGTAAAGGTTATTAATTAATTAGTTTTTTTATATTTTGTATTTGGCAGGTTTCGCCACGAGCCAAAACTTAAATTTTGCTTAACTTAATGTAAATATTGGGTTTTTAAGACTGCAAAGAGGCAGAAGTTCGTTTGATTAAACTGCGTCAAACAAAAATTAAAATAATATATAAGCGAACTATACTTGAAATTACTTTTATGACTAGAACTAGTGACTAGGACTTCAAAAAAAGGACTGACGAAAAAAGTTTTTGGAAATAAAGACACACTTTCAAACTGATTTAAGAATCCCGAAATTCATGATATTTGGAAGTTATGAAAATTCTATAAACTTAAAAAAGGAACTTTTGTGGCGATTGAANACCGAAATCAAGAGACTGTCGACTTTCACCTGTCAACAATCATAGTCGTTTTTGTGAATGTCTGAAATATTTATTATATCCAATTTAATGTTAATTTTTGCGTTGAAATTATTCTATTTTTTCGATATTTTAATATGTCCTGAGGATAGATTACGAGAAACATCAATGTTCGGTGCACTGGGTAGTGGCACTGAACCCCCAAATGAACATCAGTGTAGGGTATACCGGGCAGTGGTATATAATTAGACCTAGTATATATTTCAGACATTAATCAAAGTGACTGCGTGATTCTCAAAATTCACCGGTGGAAGTCAAAAACCACAAATTTCGGCCATTCACAGTAACAATTACATATCATCTTCTTCAAAATGTGTGTATTTCTGTAACACATGTATTATTACAAATATAGTTACTGAGTTATGAAAATTAGTAAAATCTTATTTCATTATATTTCAATTCCATCTATTTTAGGATTTGTGAAAGTTATACTATTTGAAAGGGTTCGTACTCACCTGGAAAAAATAAATAACTGGTATCAATTTCGTTACAAAAAAGCTAAAAATTTCTTGATATTAGTTTTGACTGTCGAATCAAAATTGCAGATCAGTCACCTTCGGACCTAAATATATTTACTTAGAGAAAATGAAATATTCTGGTAGCTGCAAACATAATAATATTAAAAAAAAGTATATGAATATTACTGCCACTTTTTAATTTTTTCCAGGTACATTATACGAACCCTCTTTGAGGAAGAAATATGAATTACTTTTATTGATAAACCATTAAAAAAGTAGTAAAAACTAAAATCACAACAACTTCTAAGAAAAACAAAATCAATTGGCCGAAAGGGTTTTATTATGTACAAAAAATTTTGGGCGCACAGTGCAACTCAGGATATATATGAATAAATAAGAATAAATAATAACAATATAAATCATCAACGTATATACAAATGTCTTCTCAGACTCTATGCCTTTTTAGACTGTAAAAAAATGAAGAATTAATTATTAATTTTTATTATTACAGAGTAATTTAAGAAATATTTACAATAATAATTAACTATACTTTTTTCTAGACAGCATATTCTATTATGCGGTTTGTAAAAAATAAACAAAAAAGCAAAGAATGGTTTAGAACGTTCTAACCTGTTCAAAACTCCATCAAATCTTGACCCCAATGTATCATGGGATCGAACTTATAAAGCCTTTAATGGCTCATCAGCACTCCTAATATTTGAATTTTGAATAATTCCATCAGCCAGTGTGCTATCAGGAATCAGAGAAGTGCTGATATCAGTTAGACAATTATCACCACCTTTTTCTCCACCTTGATCATAATAGATCTATTGTTTATCATGAAAATAGGTGATTCAGTTTTAGCAGAAATGAAAACTAAAATCAAAAATCCAGATCCAGGAATCAAAGAAGCCAGCTTCTTTTTCGCGAGAAAAAGGGAATGATATTCAATTTAAATTGGTCAAATATGTTATGCAAACATTTAAGATGTAATTTATATGATGAGTCATTGGATAAAAGAATTGTACAATCTTTAATTAAAAATGGGTATGATTACCATAATGTGCTGTTTAAACGATATTGTTGTTATGAAAGAAGTTGCCGCATTAACTCATTTTGTATTAAAATTGTTATTAACGGAGACAATTTTTGGAAAGTTTATTTTATTCCATAACCGTCGTTGAACAGTCGACCTAATTTTAGGTTTACGACTACTAATGTTTAATGCCGTAGCAATGTAATTTTGAACCCAATACAGAATACAAGAGAACTCCTGGATCAAGTATTGGGAGAAATTTGTCTTCGGGGAGGAGTTTTTGATGGAACTAACCCGCATTTGCTTTACCTGGAGAGGAAAACCACGAAAACCTCCCATGGATAGCCTGACGGCAAGGGAATTCTAACCCACTATCCGTCTACCACTGAGGATATTTCACGTCAGCACTGTGGTCGGTGCAAGCCGGAAGCGGAATTCGTATAGACCAGATATCGTTGGGATTCGAATCCGGTTCACCTCGTTGGAAGGCGAACGCTCTATCCCCTGAGCCATCACAGCTCAATTTTAGGATATCAGCGATTCCCGAAAAACAAAACTATGTGATATTTTAATTTGTTAAAACAGATAACAATATGAAGGGGCATTTGATTAATTTGTCTGCCTATAGTCACTAATACTTTTCCATACTGTAAAAAAAGTTTATTTGATTTAGAAGTTTGCTGTTAGAAGATAATTATAATTTCCAATCTGTTTCATTGTTGTATAAAGTTTCTTAGGTAAAGTTTTAATTATAGTTTTCTTTTGCTCTTAATTAAATGCAGTCTCAAAGGAAGCTAAAAAAGAATGATCTATCTTATGGTTAAAATTAAAGTAAGACTGATTAAACTTGCATGAAATTAAATATATTTCAAGTTTACCTGTCTTTGGCATTTCCTCATTTTTAACCTAAAGGTTGAATCTCTTCTGATATCCGTAAAATTTGCCCTTCTTATTCTCGAAGAAGTTCCAATATTTTTGTCCTTTAGGTTTTGGCAAATGTGAGTAGAAATCGATCTTCTTTTTGATGAATCCTAAGAAAAAAGAAAAACAAAAAACGGTCAAGGGTATTTCTAGTGATTCATCTTTATTATTTCAAAAATCAAGTGATTAGTAATTGTATGTTACAAAAATAAGTGTTATTCCGTGTTCATTAAGTGTTATTTTAGTACCTAAGCAAAAAATTATTCTTTTTTTTAATAAAATTTTTCAGGGTATTATTATAGGTACGATACAATATGCAATGCTTAGTAATGTTTAATCAGAACAGAAAAAAAATATCTTTCATGCTATAAAGTAATTAAACTCTGAAAATCACATCATAATCTCTAACAAATATGCGAAAATCATAAACGCATTAATGAGGGACTTATTTTAATCGAAATCGAGTGAATTGAAATTTGTATTTTAAAATCAAAAATTTTTTTATCACTAAAAACTTATTAGGAATGTTTGGACAAAGTGAAAGCTGATAAATACTTTTTCGATCATAAATTCGAATTTACAATTCATTTCTTTAAATGAAAAGGTATTACGCAACTTTAATGTTGCGTGTAATCAATGTAATTTGATATTGCACAAACAAATCAAACTATACATGTCTTTCTGAGATGTTTTCACTTTTTACGATATAAATTATGCTAATAATTTATATTCAAAAACGTCATGTTTACTAGTTTTGGTTCATCGCTTTTAGCATACTTTAAATGCAAAAATAAATTTTGTTTACCTAATAAAGAATAAATAAAATTTTAAAACTACGTTTTTCAAGGGAAATGAAAATATTAAAATGATTTTTTTTAATCTCACTGAGAAAGAAAAACGTAGAGTGCATCACTTTTGAAATACGTGAAGGGAATTTATTGTGGAGATATTAAGATGGTGAAGCGTACTACGTTTTTCATTTTTAGTGCGACCGAAATTGATTTAAAAAACCATTTCCTAGAAATTTTATTTGTTTTTATTGAATAATTTTTAGTTTTGTGTTTGTTAATTTGTAAATTTCGACTGGTGATCAAAGAAATATAAATTGCATCACTAAGCTAACTTGCCTAGAAATCATTTAGCTAACTTAATATGCTAACTTGCACAATTTATTTGACATATCAGCTAACCTGTATTGTTATAAGGTACAAAGTTACTGTTGACATTTATGCCCTCTTAATATTCGGCAGTTGAGCAGAATTTCAATTGAAGATACATTCTCTTTGTCGATAATATCGCGATACACTTTCCTTGTAGCGGTCAGGAAATAATTGCAGTTTGTATTGTCCCCTAGTGCAGAGCTTCAATACAAATTAGGGTGTTCTAGTTCATAGAAAACAGATGGATTCTTGATTGTACGTAATATTGTGATAAATTTTGTTAATGGCGGTTAAAAAAAGAAAATGATTGCAATTTAAATTGACTTTCAGCACATAGCTGCATCTCAAATTTTATTGCTTTAGCTCTGATGAGAAATTCGGAAATGTGAATTGCAAAAAAATGTCCTTTGTCGATGATATTGCGATATATTTTATTTGTAGTGATCTGAGAATGATTCTCAATTGCGTTAATTTATTTAATCTATAGGAAATTGAGTGCTTCAGCTAATCGGGAAGAGGTCATACTCTTAGGTGCACGATTCCATCGCCACGGTTACAAAAGCAAGTAAATAAAAAGGCAGTAAAAATATTCCAGAATCATTAAAATGAGCTATTATAGTTTTATACTAACTCAAACTAGTTTAAAAACGAAGGATATGGCCACAATTGTTTTTGTAGGAATTAGCTGCGAAGATAAAATTACATTAAACTACGAAATTAGTAATGAAGTATTAATAATAATCAAATAAAATTTTAATTAAAAAATTTTAACTTCGAAAACTTACTGTGGAAAGACAAATTCAACAATACGCTGTCTTCGTTGTTATTGTGGCATAAAGCGAGATGGTATATTCCACTGTCACTCAGTTTATGTTTTTTAAATGAGATGGTGACAGTATCATTTGAGACAGCAACATCAAACTTTTTCACTCTCTTTCCTTTTCGGTAGAGTTTCACACTTGAACCAGGAATGACGTCTGTAAAAAAGTTAAAATACTAAATACAGTACTTGAATACTATTAATATTAACACAGGGTGTCTACGAATAATGCTTCCAGTTTTGAAGCGCAGTTCAAAATGAATGAAATAAGAAGTTTTGTTGCACGTAACAAATCAGAAGGGATTGGATTTATTTCAAACCAGAATGTGGGTGGAAAAAAAAGCTGGATCTCTTAATGTTATTATTAGAATAACATTAAATTTTTTCTGATAAAAACATTTTTCCTGTAAATATTTTAATTACATTTTACAAAGCAAGATACTTTTTTAGGGGATAAATAACAAGATTTATCTCTCTTTTTTATCGCATGTATTTTGTTGTTCAAACCTGTCCAAGTGGAACGTTTTATTTCACTGAAACAAAGAGATATAAAGTGAACAATTCGAATGCATTTTGTCTAATACATTTTGTCCTAATAAGTTTTCAGAGATAAATAAATATATAAATAAAACAGGCTGTCGCAACCGGTAAAAATCGGTAAAAAACAAAATGGTTTGACTCTTTCCCATCTGCGAAACTACATTTTATATTTAAAAATAATGCATTTAAAATTGTCCAAGCCATTTCTTGAAATTAAAGTGAATTCAAAACACTTTAAAATTAAAGCAACTTCACCCTGTAATAAATAAATAGTTTTATTGCTACTCTTCACGTTTTTGTGTGCAACGTTCCGCTCAGAATGATGTAATTAATTGCGTGAAATACATCTTAAAAAATATATTTTTTTTTATTTTTACCCCTAAATATTAAAATACCTCAATTCGAAATTTAAAAAGAGAGCTTTCATTTATTTCGGTTGTTAATTGGTGTGTAATTGTAGACTAATAAGTTACATTTTATCACCAAGTATCACATTCATTGCACTGTATTTCGTTTTAAATAAAAGTTAAATGATACTCAAAAAACTGTTTTTATTCTATTCCTATGTTTAGTTTAAAATGAAATATTTGTCATAAATTATTGGTGTAATAATTTGGAAAACACCATGCTTCGAAGAACTATACGATTGTAAATGTAAAGAGGATAGGTAAGTTTGGCTATTTATTTTCAGGGCTGATCTCCTGAAAAAATTAATTTGAAATTCATGTGTATCACAGTAACCTGATGTAAAACACTTATGGGTTCTGCTGTCTAAGTTTCAGAAACAACATTTAATAAACTCTTTTGGCAGTTTCTTATTATATTTTTTAATTATATTTATTATTGATCGGGAAAAAAATGAAGTGTAAGATATAAAAAATTTATCAGTTCATAAGAAGGCGATAGATCCAAAATCTTTAGTACTACTTAGACACGCTCTCACCGATTTCTTCCAAACAATTCATGTCGCCATTTTCGAATTTAGTACCCGTTATTTTATCTTTCCAATTGTTGCTAGCTGTTCTATAATTCATAAAAAGGCGATAATCCCCAAAAACTTTAGTACCACTTAGATAACTTTTTTCCCTTTATTTCCTTTTCCGTGTTTTCTAATGCCACTTTCAACAACAAGTAAGTCTTAGTTTAAGTTTCTAGAGATTGGTTTTGACACGTTCTCACCAATTTCCTCGAAACTGTACCTCTCGCCATTTTCGAATTTAGTACCATTTGTTTAATCTTTCCACCATTAGCTTGTTACCAACAGTTCTTCAGTTCATAAGAAGGCAATATACCCGAAAACTTCAGAACCAACTTGATAACTTTATTTCACTTTATTTCTTTTTTCGTGGTTTCCAATACCACTTTCAATCAAAAACAAGTAAGTCTTATTTTAAGTTTCTAGAAATTGGTTCTCACAAATTTCCTCAAAACTGTACCTGTCGCCATTTTCGAATTTAGTACCATTTGTTTAATCTTTCCACCATTAGGTTGTTACCAACAGTTCTTCAGTTCATAAGAAGGCAATATACCCGAAAACTTCAGAACCAACTTGATAACTTTATTTCTTTTTTCGTGGTTTCCAATGCCACTTTCAATCAAAAACAAGTAAATCTTATTTTAAGTTTCTAGGGATTGGTTCTCACAAATTTCCTCAAAACTGTACCTGTCGCCATTTTCGAATTTAGGACCATTTGTTTAATCTTTCCACCATTAGCTTGTTATCAACTGTTCTTCAGTTCATAAGAAGGTGATATACACGAAAACTTTAGTACCACCTTGATAACTTTACTTCACTTTATTTCTTTCTTCATGGTTTCCAATGTTACTTTCAATCACAACAAGTAAATCTTATTTTAAGTTTCTAGAGATTGATTCTGACACGCCCTCACCAATCTCTTCAAATCCATACCTGTCGCCATTTTTGAATTAAGTACCAGTTGTTTTATATTCCCCCTATTTGGTTGTTACCAACAGTTAATAAGAAGGCGATATACCAGAATTAAGGTCGAAAAAATAGGAATTGTCAGATGTAGAAAATTTACAAAATTGTATGGAAGGAGCAAAAGGAGAAATAAAGGAAAAGGAATAGAAAGGTTGAAGGTCTAAATATAAAATTTGAGCTCATTCGGTCGAAAAGTTTTTGAGTTTTGAAATTTAAAGAGGCCGCATTTTTAAAATTTTGAGTTCTCAAGAACTATTTGACCAAGTTCACTCACATTTTGTAATTTGAAATTTAAAGTTGCATTATTAAGTAATTTCATGAAAGTAATAAAACGCTATTAATAATTATTTTTTGCATGGAATTATATTTGGATAAACTAAATATTATTAGTTTTATCTATTTTATATAACTTACTATTGAAAAACTTATATTTAAATTATAATAATTAAATTTATAATTGTGTGCGAAACTATTTCGATGATCTTTAAAAATTCTGAAGATTACACAAAAACAATTCTGGCAAATTACACAAGAAATAAAATTAAGGGGTCCTAACCCTCTTGACTAAATTATTAGGATCAGATTGCAACTGCACTCCATATCCATCAAACAAAAGGTATATTTGCCCAGAGAAAATAAGATTGGTGTTGAATTTCGTAAGTAGAAATACCATTTTGCACTTATTAATTTGAATATTTAAGATTAGCACCGTGAACCATTAAGATTGAGTTTTAGAACTTGAACTCATTAGATTAAAACTTATTCTGGGTGGTCTGATTTTTTTTTCTACGCTGCACGTTAAGGCGAGTGGATGTCATTTCTTAATCCATGTCTGTTATGAAAATATTTATTTAAAAAAATAATGACTACTCACTGCTCAGTTTGATTTCAGCTTTCAGTGGTGCATTTGTGCAACCACCTATTATTGGTGGATGAATCAAACTAGTATCATCACTGTAAGATCGTCTAATTCCTGATTCTTCCCAGTCATTCCTGTACCACTCCGGTTCTTGTGACTCTACAAATGTAGAGACAATACGCGGAGGGTCTTTAACCACAAAATCACTCAGTGACCTTTGGTCACCATGGCCAGATGTTATGGCAATCTCCTGTAATTGAAGCCCGTGGGTCTCTTCAATCATACTTGCTGCCGGAAGCAGCTGAGGCATAGTTTTTTTNAATATCTCGGACTAATTCGAACTTTTTCAGGTATCCTTTGAGTTAAAGTTTTTTACATTTCTCATAAATCAATTTCTTAAATGATTATGATTTTAATTTTTTCCCATATTTGATGTTTCAAAGTGAAACTACTTTTTCTTTTAGAGTATTGTTGACAATTATATTTCCTTCTAAGAATACTTTTTAATACAGACATTATTGAAACTCTCATTGCATACGTTTTAAACAATAGTCTTGAACAATCATTCAAGATTTTTTTTATTATTGCAAAACTTATATTTAAATTATATGTTAACAGCCGTTTGACATTGTTGGAATTTTATATTTATATAACATACTGATCAATCCATATATATATATTACCACTTTTAGTACCACTTAAATAACTTTTTTTTCACTTTATTTCATATCCCGTTAACCCTTAATTTCAATTATTCCTACACATTTCCCTTTCAGCAAGGGCAATAAATTTTAATTTATTATATTTTAATGATCACCAATAAATTTAATGATCTTAATTATTATTACTCAATATCCTAATGAATTTACACATCTTTTTTATGATTTAAACAGTTAAAGAGTAGTTTAAAAGCTCGTTCGATACTGCTACTTTATACTTCGAGGGTGAATAACTGAGTAAAAATTTAAAAAATGCATTTTTCAATAGCTCTTTTCTATTAAGCATATTGTACCAAAATATGGAATGAAAATTATTTTCGGAATTGATTTATGGAATTGATTTTTGTAAAAATGTAAAGGTTACAGCATAATATGTCGAGTGCGACGCAGGACGCACTGTGACTTCTATGAGTAAGTTAACTTGTGCGCTCAGTTGATTAATGAATTTACTCAATCCTATCAAAATATTTTAGTAAAATACTATCATTCTAACTGTTTTATCGAAATAATTCGTTTAAGTTAAGTCAGAAAGAGTACTTTTTCAATAAAATAGTAGAAATAGCTGTAGCAAGTTCTAATGGTGGACTATTTAGCTGTGTAGCAAAACCTACATGCAACGAAAACTACGTTCATATTATCTAAAACAATCAAAACGGAAAATTCGATTTATTTTTTTTTTCAATTTATGGCTACAGCAAGTTATGGGTAATTTAAAAAATTGTATTATCCTAGATAGCAAAATAAGGTTTCCTTTTACTCAGCATAAGCCTTTAAACGTATGCCTAAAAAGGTTTATTGTTATGCGGTTTACGTGTAAACCTTCAAACCTTAAAACGAGATCTGTGACAATCTGCTTTATTCTACGTACAATCTGCTTATCCTACGTACAATCTGCCTGTGACAATCTGCTTATCCTAATCCAAAGCCTTGGAAAACAACTTTCTATATAAAAACCTTAAATCTAGGTTGACTCAGGATTTTCAAGCATGAAAAATCCTTTAATAAAGCTAGTCTCAAGGGTAAAATAATCTTAAATTTAGGTAATTATAAGGTTTCTTTTCGCAAAGTTTTGTATGCTCAGCTAAAATCCACCTTGTTTTGAAATTTTAACGGAGAAGGCAATTTGATCCTATTGCTGGTGTGACGTCAGCTGAGACATCATTAGGGACCTAAGTGACGATACTTTTTAAAAAAGCTTTAAACTTTTTTTTTTAATCCTTTGAAGGATGAAAGGTTTAAAACTGCAATATTTTTGCCTTATTGAAAAAAGGTTTTTAGCACAAACATTTTTGTGACAATAAAAAAAAAATTCCGACACAAGGTTGTAGTAAAGTTACATGATTTCTGGGATATAAGCGTTAATTTTTAAAATTTTTCTGTTTGCAACATATGACAAAAAGAAGATTAAAACTTGTACAGTACGCAAAAAAGGACCAACCTCAAAAACTTTTGATCTAATGGTTGGATTTTCAGGATTCCATCTTAATGTTTTAACGGGGTGACTTCAAATATGTTAAATAATTAGTGCAGACGATTTTTAAAGTGCAGACGATTAGTGCAGACGATTTTAAAACAGACATAAAAACGTTCTTTCTCTGAATAAACATACCTTTTTTTATGATGGATTCCGATTTCTGACCTCTGAAATCACTACAATGTGTGAAAATTGGGTCCCTATAGTTTGGGCAGGACATCGATCCAAAGTTTGGATCCCTTAATGTCAGTTTTACTTTTTGCGTATTTCACCACATCTTGAGAAATGTTTGAGAGTTTTGAAAAATATTTAGATAATTTCACACAAAATAATTCCATGCAAAATATAATTTTCATTAAATATTTATAATTTTTCATAATTTTATTTAATAATAGTTGAAAAATTTTGAATTGTAACTTACGCATGGTCTTAAGTAGAAGGTAATTTTTTTTAACGCAAAATACATATTTTGAGTGAAATCGGTCGAATAGTTCCTGGGAAGTATTTTTCAAAAATACGACTTTTTTTAAAATTCCCTTTCTCCCACATCGCGGCTATCCCCTACAATTTTGGGGTCAGAAATTCAAATCCATCATAAAAAAGATATTTTTATCCAGATAAAGTACGTTTTGGTGTCTGATTTCGTAACTGAAAAATCTTCTTCACTAATTAATTAAAATAATTGAGATCACCCCCTCGAACCATTAAGATTGAGTCCCAGAACATAAAGATCCGAACATTAGATCAAAGGTTATTCAGGATGGTCCTTTTATTTATTTATTTTCCCCTCCCACTGTACAATATAATGAAAAAATGTATTACGTTTATCACAATTATTCTAAAATTCATCCCTTCTTCTTTACAGACTTCTGTGTTGTTCCCTTTTAAGTGGTTGCATCTACTGCTTTGTTAGAAATTTTCGTTATTTCTTTTTAATGCATTTTTGACTGTGGACAATATGGCTTTTTCGATCGGAGGAAGAATTGGGCGTAGCTGTAGTCTATTCTTATATCTTCCTGCATGAGATCTCAGCGACTAATAAATTGGGCAAACATCTGGTATAATTTTGTCACTTTAAAAAATATTTTGTAGTGTAATTTTATCACTTAAAATACATCGAATCTTATTTTATCATTCAAAATACTTAAAATATCTTATTTTATCCCTTAAATTATAAATAAGATTTGTTTTCCTTGTTTGCCTCATCCTTCAAAGCAATTGGGTACTTGCACTCCAAGAAGAAGAAGACAACTAATATGACATGTGACCTATGACGTCATAGGTCACATGTATCTTGACATGTGACCTATGACGTCAGCACAAGCTAATCTTTATCAGCAATACTGAGTATTAAAGTTGAGCTGAGTTTCTCTACATAACTTAAAATGTTATTTAACGTTAAGTTAGTTAAATACAGAGCCGTATAGCACATCGAATTTGTTGAAATATAATTCCGTCTAGTCAACTTGTTTTTCTTAACTTAGATTTATTATTTATGTATTTTATTGTAACCGTCATATATTTTTGCTTTGTGTACCTGGCAACTTCGATGCACATTAAGTTTGTTTATGTTCTACATGGCTCCATGCCTGTCTTTTTGTTAAGTCTTTGTTTAGAGGGACCGGAAAGAAATGTCGTTTCAGTGCATTTGATATTTGTTGTCAAGATTTTATTTTTAATCCCTCGTTAGCAACAACTTTCCAATGCCCGATCGAAAATGAATCGAAATAAATGAATTGGTTTTTAAGACTAGCAAATATTTAATGTGCCCAAACGACATTACNACCGGAAAGTAATGTCGTTTCGGTGCATTTGATATTTGTTGTCAAGATTTTATTTTTAATCCCACGTTAGCAACAGCCTTCCAATGCCCGATCGAAAATGAATCGAAATAAATGAATTGGTTTTTAAGACTAGCGAATATTTAATGTGCCGAAACGACATTACTTTCCGGTATCGCTAATATATAGTGGTAGAATTGAAATCTTTGTGAAGGAATATAGGCCGTGTTATGTAAGAGAATTGGTAGTTGGTCAGGATTGGCTTACTCGAAATAGAATGGAAAAAACAGCTGTTCGCGTAAACAAATGCCACGTTTCAACAACCAATCAGGATCGAGATGCTCAGACTGCGTCACTTGCACGTATCCCATTATCGATGTAATTGGATATATTTTCGTTGATAAAATTTTTTATTGCAATAAAAAATTTTTAAAAAAAATAAGTAGTAACCTTTTAAGCAATTTCATGGTATATAAATATCATAAATTGCATCCAGTGCACTTGGTTTTACAATTAAAATTTGAAGAAATACACTATGCAATTATCCTGCCATCGGTACTAAAAAAATAAAGTAGGTAATTTTTTTTTCTTGCAATAATAATGAATTGAAATTTTTTATAAAATAATTCTATTATAGCATTTATGAGTTCATTTTCTACTAAGCTACACATTTCTAAGTAAAAATCACATTTCTGCAATATTTAAAGCTTGGGTTCCTTGAAGATATGCTAAACGCTTAGTGGAAAACGATACCAACGATTTCCGTTGAAAGTAAATATATTTTAAAGATATATTTAAAAATACGTGAATCATGCCATTATAATTTCCAATTTGTAGAATAAGTCGTTGTACAATTTGTAAAAATTGGGCATATAAAATTTATTCATGTTAAAAATTAAGCAGCAATTTTGTTATTTTTCATCGCTGAATTGTATAATTTGCAACTGATTTAAATCCAGCTCAGCTACATCTCCATATTTTTCATATGATACAGATAACTCGATTTTTCTCAATGATATCCAACATTATTATACAGTCGTGCCATTTTTAACTTTTTACCATGACCTGTAAAATGAAGCACGACATTCAGTATTGATATTCGATATTCGAATAGCACGACATTCAAATATTAATGCCGCTTATATGATAATTTCCTATCAAACGATTAAGCAAACGATCGTGAAGAGAAGTGAAAGTTGAAGAACTCCGCGAAACGAATTGGATGAAAATGAAAGTAGAAGTTTTTTCCCCCTTCCGTCCATAATTCTATGCTAAAGATGAGTTAGAAATGTTTTCCGTCAATTATATTCGAAGGAGACTTTTTTTCTTTCTTCTTCCTATTTTGAAAGAGGTGAAATAAAGTTCACATATACACATTAAAATGGAACATCATCTAGGTCAATCAATAACAAAAAGATCCTCTGACGAAAGAAAGCTATTAAAAACCTCGCCGGCAGATATTTTATTTATGATCATAGTTTGAATTGCAAATTAATTTTTGAAACATGCGGCAAAATTGTTCCCTTTGCTTTAAAAAAAAATTTTTTTAATTATTTTTAATTTTTGCTAAATTAAATGTTTTATTATTAGAAATAAAATATATCTAATCAAATAATATGCTTTAATTCGAAATATTTTTTGATACTGAAATTAATTTAGCGAGATTAACTAATGGATTGGTACGAATGAATTCTTACTTATGAACGAAACTTATTAATGACTTCTGGTACACATTTTTGAAATTGTCTGGCGTTCTAATTTATCGTTAAAACATTAAATTACGTTAAAACAGCTACTTTTGGATCAACTTGAATGCAATTTTTCACTAGATTTGCAACATTAACATAAAATTAGGATAATTTAGATAAAAATAAATACTATTTCTTTGCATTTTAATTCTATATGAGCCCAAATTTGTTTCCTAAAAAGACATTGTTTAGAAAACTTCACCGATTATTCCTACATTGTCTCTAAGACGGAATTTTTTTCTCCATTTTTTTTCTTTACATATTTGCACTGACTCTTTCCAAAAAATTCATTTTTGTTGCCAAGGGGAAGGCATTGATTATTTTAGTTAAATTTGCATCAAAACTACAGAGAATTGACACCACGTCAAAAACATAAATCTATCGATTGCCAAAGTATCTGATTAGCGATTTTAGCGTGATGCCAGCACTATGCCATATTAAAAAAAATTATAGTTACAAATAACAGTACTGTAGAATAAAATTATTCCATCTAACTGCTGGAATAATAGCTCTGAACATTTCTTCTGCAAAGAATTGAACAACCAATAACATAGCAATCATATTGCACGTCTGACATTTCTCTCGTAATAATACAGAAAAAATAATAAAACTTTCTAAAAATTATTTTTCAATTAATTCACTTCATAAGAAATGATTTGTTTTAAGGAAAATTGCAGATAGAATGAGCAAAATTGATAACACGCGGTTTAGCTTACGCTATTTTATCAAATATCGGAAACATACTGATAACTTCCTTATTAATTTCAATAAATAGGCCACAAACCCTTTTTTAAAACATGCATATGTCACACGGAGATGAAAATCGTTTCATGTTTTTTTTTATCCTTTATCTACAGAACTATTGTGTTTGCTGAGGAAAAAAATAAGCGAGCGGTTTTAAAGGTCGTGGGTTCAAGCTTACGTGTTCAGTCATTTTATTTATAATATATTTTGATGTAATTTCATTTTTTGATAGAAGAAAAAAACATGTCAAATTAAGAACAATATTATTTTGAATTGTAGCAAGATAAAGGAGAAAGACAATTTTTTTTTCTAATCCTCTTAACATGACTTCACCTATTTTATTGGACATATGCAAGAAAATGTTAAATAAACATTAATTTTCATGTAAAAACAGAGATAGCTATTGTTTTCGATCGATACGTTCATAATCTATCTGAAATCGATGCTCGAAAAATCATAATGTAGCTCCACAGGATTCAATTCGATTAAAATGGAATTGAACTAATCAGAAAAGTATGATCGCTTTGAAATAATAGAGAATTGTAAAGGTGGCTTCCTTAATTTACAAGGAAGCTACATATAGTATGTTTCAATATGCTTTATATTATAAGTCTTTCTGTTAAAAAAGCAGCCGTTGCTGTTTATTGCATGCTGAAATGGCCTACTTTGAGATAGTATTTCTGACTGTTTACTGAATTGATTTTTTAAAAAAATGAACTTCGAAATTAAAATATGAAATTTAAGAAAATGTTAAATCGGAAAAGTGATATTTAATACATAGGTAAAAAATCACGGGCTAAATATGAAGTGTAGTATAATGTGTAATAATGAAGTATATTTTTATGTTTTGTTCTTTAACATTACTATTCATCTTTAACATCTCTCCATTACCTAAAGAATAAAATAAAAATTATTTGTTTTTTTAGCATTATCATTCATTGTATGCATTGAGAACAAAACGAAGAGTTTTTATTTTGTTCTTAGTACGACTGTCTATCGCTTCATAGCCAGAGAAACAAGACAAAATAATTTTGTTTAGTTCTAAATATAAACATCCATCTCTCCATAACCAGAGAAACCAAACAAAATGCTTTAGTTTAGTTCTTATTATTATCGACCATCGTTTCATAACCAAAGAAGCAAAACAAAACGCTTTTGCTCAAATCTTAATATAATCATTCATTGTCTTATAACCAGCGAAACAAAACAAAATGCTTTGGTTTAGTTCTTAATGTGATCATCCATAGTCCATAATGTGAGGAACAAAATAAAAATTCTTTCGTTCTTAATATAATCTTCCTTTGTTCCGTGACTAAATATAATAATAATTCTTAAAGCATATTAAAAACTATAAGCTAGCTTTTAGACTTTAACCAATGAAAATATTTCCTATAGGCGTGAAGTTATTATGGGATACTTGCAAGTGACGTAGTGTGGGTATCTTTATCCTGATTGGTTGTTGAAACGCGTCATTTGTCAAGTTAGCGACTGTTCTTTTCATTCTATTTCGAGTAAGCCAAGCCCGTCAAGTATCAATTCTCCTAAGTAACCCATTCTAAATTCTTTCACAAAGATTCTTTCACTATATATTTACACAGAGACTTAACACAAAGACAGGCATAAAGCCACGTGGAACATAAACAAACTAATTATGCATTGCAGTTACCAGATACACAAAGCAAAAATATATCACGGTTACAATTATAACATACATAAACAAATAATAAATCTAAGTTAAGTAAAAGTAGACGAAAAAGAATTAAACTTCAACTAATTTGATGTGCGATATTTAATTAACTTATCGTTAATTAGCATTCTAATTTATGTCAAGAAACTTAGCTCAACTTTAATACGCCATTTTGCTCATAAAGATTAGCTGGAGCTGACGTCATAGGTCACATGTGTGGGTATGGGAGGTCTTCTTCTTGAAGTGCAAGTTCCCAGCTGGGAGAACAAAGCAAAAGGAAATTGTTTTGTTCTCAATACAACTCTCAAACCTTTTATAACCTAAAGAAAAGAAATGTTTTTGAGGGAAAATAGACAATTTATGAAAAAACAAACAATTCTCAAAACCAATTTAAAATGGTTTGTAAATATTGAATTGCATGTAAATAATTCCAAAAACGAACAAAAGTGAATATTTATGCTTTAATATTTTCTAAGATAAGTCTTTTTCTTTCTCGAATGAAGGGGATAATTTTCTCATTTCTCAAATACACGTTATTTCTTCGGGCCTCTTCATGAAAACGCTCATCCTTCATTTCATACCTATAAAACAAATAAATAACAATCGCTGTAACGCATAATCATGTTAAACAATGTTGCATGTAAACATGCTATGCATGGTAGACAATAAAAATCACTATACAAAATATATATTTAAATTCCTAGTTTTCTTTTTTCTTCATTTTTTTTTGTAGGAGTGTGCATTGGATATGCTTAGAATACCTTTGAAACCCGTTATATTCCAAATCATTGCAGATGAAACACCGATGTTTCAAATCTGATAAACGAATTAAAAGTTCAGTAAGAAAATGGAAGGAGATAGAAAGGCACATGAGTTCTGCTAAGGAAACTAGTTTATAGTCATTTTTGGGGTGAAATACTTTTTTTAAAAGATTTTCTATAGTTTTTTGAAAACTTGCTAAGACATTATTCAACTATGCAGAGAGGGAAAGGAGTTTAAAATATTTTATCGTGGAAAATGTTTGATTAAATATATTTTTCCTTTCAATTCCTAACATTACAGGCACCAAAATAAATAAATAAATAGTAAAAGTTTATTTATAATCAGTAGTTTAATTGGATGAAAATATGCCTGTGCAATTATACAGACTATAATGTTATCCCTCAATCTTGGCTTTTTATTTTGAAAAAGATGCTTATCAAAACATTATTATCAATGAAATAATAAACTTTTGCATTACATTCAAATGTAACCAGAAAATTGTATTTTTGAAAGGTATGTTTATGCCAATGTTTAACAAAATAGGAATAGCAAATTCAAAATTGCTGTTTTCTGATAGGAGGAGATTTTTTTGGAGATAATGTATCCATCAAATTTGAGAGTATGGACAATAATGTTGCAGTGCTGAAAACTGTTTTTTGCCGGAACGAAAATCACCGCATTTTGGAGAGGAAATCTAGAGCAATCAGGAATTTTTTTTGATGAATAATTATCAAATCATCTGAAGTTATCAAGTTTTTTTTTTATTTAGTTGCTTTTATTTAGCTTTGTTTTATTGCAACCCCTTTTATTTTTCTCTCTATTTACCGAAAAAGCATTTTAAATATTTTCATTTTCATATTTATTTCTGATTTTTCTTTTTAAAAAAAATTCACTTTATACGCAGGAGTTTACCGAAATATTAATGGAATTTGTGCATCAAACTGCTTCAATCAATTTTAAGAATTTCCACATTGAGCTATAGTTTTCTTCTTTATTAACCATATTCATAGAAACGGGATAAAGGAATGAAAGATGATCGCAATTTAAAATTAGGAATGTTGTTAGTGGCTAATTTCGCCAATTATCAAATGTCTCAATATGGCACAGTTGTTTTTCAACTAAGCATATTAGCAAAGCTATAATATGAGCAGATAATACTAAAATTATTTGTTTATAAATAGAGTCAATATTTTAAATTGAAAATTAGAGTTCCCAAAAAAGGTTCCACCTCACTAAAAAGTTTTGGAACTGTATTTAAACATAGGAAGGCAAAACTTACCACTTATAGGTAGGTGATCTGAGCCTCTCAATTTCCTGAAGTTGCCTTTTTTTCAGCAGCAGCTTTTCTTCTATCTTTAATTTTTCTTTCCGCAATCTGGCTAACTCGACCATGTAGGGAGACGGCGGCAAATGATCAAAGCTTAGCTCTTTCACCGGCCTCAAAGCGTCTTCAGAAACAGGTGAAACAAAATGCAATTTACTGGGATACTTTAAGTCGTAAGTTCTTGGTCTAGAAAACAAAAGGTTGCACTTTCATTTGGAACGGACAGTAGATAAAATTAATTCCAACTCATAGCAAGTTCAGTGCACAGGCACGCTCATAAAATTATCCCACTTCAAATTAGTGGAATAAGGAAAGAATTCTTACAACATTAAAAAAATGTATTTCCACTGACATTGAAACTTCAAACCAACTAGCGTCCCGCAGTGGACTGATCGTTAGGACACGCTTCCCAGCAGATCACCGAAGTCAAGCATCACTGGCAGTGTGCGGGTGGGTGACCACTTGGATCAGTCTGCGTAGGGACCGAGGGTGTGCGGTATGGGTCCTCGTTAAACTGTTCTACCGTAAAGTGCTCGACTTCACACGCAGGTCGTCGGGGTACCGAAGCAGGGGAGCCATCCCCTCCGCAGAGGATCAAAATTGTGATGGCATGTCTTCGGATCATCCTCAGGGATGTTTCCCAGACCGTCGCCGATAACCCATTGTGCAGCTCTAGTGCGACGTAAATGAACAACAACAACAACAATCAAACCAACTAGCGAAAATTATAACTTAGCTTATTTTTGTTAAAAACTTTGAAAATGCATCTATTAAATGCCGTGATTTAAAAACAGATAAGCCACGTCTATAAGATACGATTAATATATAACGATCACCAGTCCCGCATAAAACATTTTATTAAGCAACAGTGCTAATTTCGTTTGCAAAAGTTAGTTATCTACCAGAGTTTTACTAATCTATTTCTAAATTCACTGAAACACCGTCTGACGTCATAACAAAAAATGTGAATATTTTTTTTCATATATAAACCAAGTCACCATGCTGAACACTCCTTATGGACTCACTATTTTGCTGTTACAACTTTACAAAAAACTGTTAAATAATCCGTGATTGACTGCGAAACATAATTTAACGAAAAGAAACAACACAAGAAACGTTTTCCTCATAGTAGGAGTCCCGCAGTGGACTGGTCGTTAAGACACGGTTCCCAGCAGATCACCGAAGTCAAGCATCACTGGCTGCGGTCAGTGTGCGGGTGGGTGACCACTTGGATCAGTCTGCGTAGGGACCGAGGGTGTGCGGTATTGGTCCTCGTTAAACTGTGCTACCGTAAAGTGCTCGACTTCGCGCGCAGGTCGTCGGGCTACCGAAGCGGGGGAGCCATCCCCTCCGCAGAGGATCAAAATTGTGATGGCATGTCTTCGGATCATCCTCAGGTATGTTTCCCAGACCGTCACCAATAGCCCATTGTGCAGCTCTAGTACGACGTAAATGAACAACAACAACTCATAGGAGAAGCGATAAGATATCTTTATCTTGTTTAATTATTCGAATGTATTATTTTTAAATTAATATTAACTGCACCGTACATCTAAGAATAATATTGCTTTACCAAATAATTTGTGAAGTAACTAATTTTTAAAATCACTGATGTTTAAGCATGGTATTTTTATCGAGTTTATTCATGCTATTCTGTGCCAAATAAACATTATTTTTTTTGATAAAGAAGTTTTATATATTTATATAAGTTGAAAAAGTTCATTATTACTTTACACAACTCTGTTGATAGGAGAAAAAAGATCAAACGAACAAAAACTCGATACTGTTTATATGATTTTTGAAAAAGAGAGTAAGCGAAGTTTGAGAGAAATTTCGCCAAATGTTAGTAACCACTTCCGATATCGTACTATATCGTAACCGCAATCTGGACAATTTTTAAGCCTATTGTAAATTTTTAACTACATTAGATACAGGATTGCTACATTAGATACTAACTAGATACCTGTTTTTATTCTATTTTATAACTGTCGCTGAACAGCCGAATTAATCTTTTGGTTTTCGATTACTAAGTATCGACATCGCAATCTTGTAATTTTGTACCCAATCCAGAAGACAAGGGAACTCCTAGATTACGTATTGGAAGAGAATTTGTCTTTGTAGAGGACTTTTCCATGAGACAAAACTGCATTTGCGTTATATGGAAAGGAAACCACGAAACCCTCCCACGGTTAGCCTGACGGCAAAGAGACTCTACCCCATGGTCACTGATGATATTTTAAGTGAGTAGGTGCTAGCTGGATGCTCAATTCGTATCAACCAGCCATCATCAAGATTTGAATTCGGTTCACCTCTTGCGAAGGCGAATGCTCTTTCCCATGAGCCATCACGGCTTCATCAGCTGTAAATCTCTAACTACATTAGATAACTATTTTAATGATATCCAGAAGAAGAAAAAACTGCATTTAACAAACCTATGAGCTGAGGCATCTCGCTTGCTTCTGGCTGTTGGTGGAACTACCGGGCATTCATCTTTAATATATTCATCAAAAGGAATGTTCTTATAGTTGCCACACAAGTACTCTTCCTCGGGTACCATTTCCTTGAAGCTAAAGCAAAATTCATTAGCAATGGAAGGTAACGATAAATTGATGATCGAGTTTTCCCGCATACGATTTTTATTACGTTTGTGAAATTTACGATAACTGGGTGATTTCTCCGTCACGGCATTCTTATTGATGCAACCAGTACAGAAACTTTTTGTCAGTACTGAAGAAGATTTACGGTTGTTAAGCTCAGCTGCGGGTAAGAGGAATTTCATGTTTTTCTGAGGATAATTCACTTTTGGAAGCTGCATTTCTAATCTCTTGAGAGGCTTTCTAGTTCCAGAACTAAGATCGTTTTCGATACGATCTCCCAACTGGCTATTGTTGTCAGAATTCGAAGAATCCTCGCTCAGGGAAGTAGATCCGGAAATCAGGGGGTGCGTGTCGTCCAGGTGCTTCTCGAATTTCTGTCGCAAGTCGAAGTCAAAGTCGAGTGTTGCATCTTTGACGGCTTCGATTCTTGTGAAATGAAGATCGGGCAGCAAGTATCCCAGAGTAACTGGACAGTATTTTCTTATGCAGTATTCTTCTTCGGAAGGAAAGAAGGAAAGAGTTTCCGGAGAAGGCGGATGAGAAGTGACGAAGTTCTGTTCCAAATTGTTTCTCAGGTGATTGGGTCTTAGGAACCACGCTGGCGAAGACTTTAAGAGATTGTTGGTCATGGTGAAATCCAATTATATTATGTCACTGAAATATAAGAAGGAAAAAAAGGAGTTTTGTTAGATTTAAATGGTATAAAGAAAATTTAAAAATGAAGAGTGATCGATAGTGATATTATAATCGATAAGATGTAGGAGAAAGGGAACCACCTATAGACACTTGCAATATTCCCCCTTATAACCTCATGAGTGTCAAGAGAAAAAAAATGGGTTCACTATAATCTTTGTTGTTGTTGTAGTTCTTTTACGTCGTACTAGAGCAATGGAATGGCATTCCGGTAGATATAGCCTTTATTGAGGTCTCCCCTCTACCAAAAGTAGCTTAAATTTCGAGATTTAAGGGTCACCTAGGCCTTAGTAACAGTCTTACTTTGATTACATCGCACTAGAGCCCCACAGTGGGCTCTTGGCAATGGTCTGCGCGACGGTCTGGGTCCTGAGGATGATCCGAAGACATGTCATCACAATTTTGATCCTCTGCAGAGGGGATGGCACCCACGCTTCAGTAGCCCGACGAACTTCACGCGAAATCGAGCAATTTACGTTAGAACAGTTTAACGAGGACCAATACCACTCACCACCCTACTGATTAAAGTGGTCTCCCACCCGCACTCTGACAGCAGCCAGTGATGCTTGACTTTGGTGATCTACTGGGAACCGTGTCTTAACGATCAGTCCATTGCGGGACTCATTATAATCTCAGAACGGCCTCAGTCTGTAAAAATTTGAAGAAAGGTGACAAACATTCATTGAGGCTGTTGAATGCCTTAAGTAACTAGAGCAAAGAATATAGCAAGGAGAAGTCCAGATCCTAGAATACGTAACTTACGCGGGGAGCTACAACAACTTACAGGGTGAGCCCACATACTCAGATTTGACAGAGCATCATGTGTTCTAAGAACCAGTGCATGCGCATAAGAAGCTGAGTAACTGTTAGGAGATGCGCCACCTGTGAAGCGGTTATTTGACAACTCTACATGTATGGTTGGGTACGCTACCACTCGCAACGCCATTTTATTCTTTCTTTCTTCGTCAAAATGTGTTAGCAGATTTAATCAACATGAATGATATTCAAGTATTCTCAAAGGAATATCTTTATTAACAGTACAGTACCATTTATTAATAGGGTACAATGCTTAACAAACCAATAATAAATAAAGGGAAAAAACTTTTATTTTTCTCTTCAATCCCTGTAGTGGTTAGGAGGTGAGGAGGGTGGAAACCAGTTACAAGAACTTCTGTTGTTTGCCCTAAATGGTGTTTTTTCCCCTTTATACATAGATACTACAACAAACCTTGGAGGACTGGTTTACATTGTGCCTACGGAAGCTAGCCTTCTACCCCTACGCATATATTCTATGACTAGAAGGCTTTATCCCCTGTTCACTCCACTCGCCAACCCCCATATGGTAGCTTCTTATTCATCGTTGTTTAGTTTTTTTTTCTGATAAAGGTATATATACAAAAGATCGTGTAGTTTATATAACGTAAACTTAGTATAATTTTATGTAGGAAAATTTTGTTAATATGTTAATCGTAATGAAATAAACTTATATCTGAATTTGAAAAGTAATCTATCGTTTTTGGAAATGAATATACATGAACTTTGGACCAGGCAGCACAGTAACAAATAATATATGAAGAATAATTTCACTATTTTGGAGGGAGGGAAAAATTTATATGCTGCTTATTAGACGCTTGAGATATTGCTTTTTCCAATACAATTCTAAAAAGAAGCCAATAGTCGTTGTAACAGTAGTTTAGAAGTTATGAGGTTTTTATGTACAAATAGTATAATTTCGGATGCAAACTTTCACATCGCTCTCCAGCCTTCAGCAAACGTCCAAGCAAATGAGGTATTATTTCGAATGTCTTTTTTTCTTACTTAATGGAATGAGACAACACACGAGATAATATTTCTAAAGTGGAAATGTTTGTATTATGTAAAAAGTAATATTTTTAAATTGTATCTTTCTGCAAAGAGAACCTTTAACGATTCTCCCTGAAGATTCTAGTTTAGTGCATTCAATTCAGCATAAAAAATTATAATAAAATTCTATTTACTAAACTGCAATGTAAAAAGTGTCCAAAAGTAAAATTGTTTTACTTCTATTGTTTAAAAGCAGAATTGTACCTATTGGCGTATCTAAAATAGCGATCTAAACAAGCTAGACATTGCTTTCTGCGTATTTTTTTTTAATGTTAAGTTGAGTGAAACTAAAATCAATGAATTGAGTGAAACTAAAATTTTGAATCGAGTCAATGGGACGAGTCAGTTTAAAGTTTGCAAATAGTGTATGAAACGCAAAACATGTGACATATTATTCTTGAGTCTGCCCGATTCAGAGAGTATATATACACTACCGGTCAAAAGTTTGCGAAAATTTTTAAATCTGCAAAGAAAAGGCCTAAATTCAAATGTTCATAGAACTGCAAAAAATCATTCAAATGGCATGAAAATTTGATATGTTCTGAAGTGAACCCTCTACTGTTAGTTACATATGATCAAATTGCAATACTTTGTTTTTTGCGAACTGAATCCAGCTTTTCATCACGGATTGTTTTTATGGTGAAAAAAGTTGTTAAGTTTGAACACTTGCCAAACTTGCAAAAAATATTTTTNCTTCACGCGAAATCGAGCAATTTACGTTAGAACAGTTTAACGAGGACCAATACCACTCACCACCCTACTGATTAAAGTGGTCTCCCACCCGCACTCTGACAGCAGCCAGTGATGCTTGACTTTGGTGATCTACTGGGAACCGTGTCTTAACGATCAGTCCATTGCGGGACTCATTATAATCTCAGAACGGCCTCAGTCTGTAAAAATTTGAAGAAAGGTGACAAACATTCATTGAGGCCGTTGAATGCTTTAAGTAACTAGAGCAAAGAATATAGCAAGGAGAAGTCCAGATCCTAGAATACGTAACTTACGCAGGGAGCTACGACAACTTACAGGGTGAGCCCACATACTCAGATTTGACAGAGCATCATGTGTTCCAAGAACCAGTGCATGCGCATACGAAGCTGAGTAACTGTTAGGAAATGCGCCACCTGTGAAGCGGTTATTTGACAACTCTACATGTATGGTTGGGTATGCTACCACTCGCACCACCATTTTATTCTTTCCTTCTTTGTCAAAATGTGTTAGCAGATTTAATCAGCATGAATGATATTCAAGTATTCTCAAAAGAATATCTTTATTAACAGTACAGTACCGTTTATTAATAGGGCAAAATGCGGAACAAACCAATAATAACTAAAAAGAAAAAACTTTTATTTTCTCTTCAATCCCTGTAGTGGTTAGGAGGAGAGGAGGGTGGAAGCCAGCTGCAAGAACTTCTGTTGTTTGAACCTAAATGGTGTTTTTCCCCTTTATACATAGAAACCACAATAAACATTGGAGGACTGGTTTACATTATGCCTATGGAAGCCAGCCTTCTACCCCTATGTATATATTCATTGACTAGAAGGTTCTACATATGGTAGCTTCTCATTCATCGTTATTTATTTATTTTTTCTCATAAATGTCGATAAGCAAAAGATCGTTTAGTTTATACAATGTAAACTTATTATACTTTTATGTTGGTTCGTTTTGTTAATATGTTAATCGTAATGAAATAAACGTATACCTAAGTTTGAAAAATAATCTATCGTTTTTGTAAAATAACATACATAAACTTTGGAATAGGCAACACAGTAGCAAGTAATGCATGAAAAGTAATTTAACTATCTTGGCGGGTAGGAGAAAATTATATGCTGCTAATTAGACTCGTGAGATATTGCTTTTTTCGATGTAGTTTTAGAAAGAGGCTAATAGTACTATCATCGTACTAGCAATCACGTTTATATTTAGTACTTTACTTAGGGACCCCTCTCCCTTCTAGCTTATACTCCCCAACCGCCGATACTGTTCACATTTCCTCTAGGATTGTTTTGCAATTCAGATTCGCTTCGTTTGCTCATTGAATACTTGTGCATTGTATAACTTAGTGTGCAGGTTGGTATTTTTTTAAAAAAAATTAAGTTCTAAAAGTATGCAACATTTACATCCCGTGAAATCTTTAATTTTTAAACATTTCATTCAATTTACGTTAAGGTTACTGTGCATGACCAAAATTGGTGGTTGGTTGACTTCCATTAGTGAGTTTTGACAATCACATAGTCGCTTTGGTATATGTCCGAAATATACACTAGGTCTAGTTAAGCGCCACTGCCCAGTACTCCGAACACTGATGTTTCTCCTAATTTATCCTCAGTAGATATTAAAACATCGAATAAATATAATAATATCAATGAATAAATTAATATCAAATCGGATACAACAAACATTTCAGACATTCACCAAAGCGACTACGTGATTGACATCCGCCGGTGAAATTTGACATTCTCTTGATTTCGGTCAATCACGATAATACATACATAATGCTTATTCCAATGCCATTTGGAAATGACATTTAAAACGAATAATTCATAGAATTTTCTTGCATACGCAATTATGAATTTCAGTGCTTGTAGACACTACAGCTTAAGGTCATTTATTCTAACCTAAAACTCGTGAAATATTAAAGGNGATATATGGGTGATTCTTTGGAAACATGACAATTCGGACCAAAAAATTTCTTCAAATTTAAATTCTTCAAAATAATCTAAATTTATTTTGTATACTTATTTAGTTACATTTATTAATATCTTACAGACAGCAGTGTAGTTTATTGAAATTTGCTCAAGAAAAAAATAAAGGAAAAACTTAAGCCTTTATGTTAGATAGATGGACCATAAATTGCTTAAATTAATTCTTTTTATCCATTGTAGAAAGAATCAAAAATGTTTTTGTTGCTGATATGTACACAGAATAAAATTGTGTAATAATCAATCATTAAATATATAAATAACTTTGATTACATTCAATCATATTACAATCATACATAAACTTGGTATTAGGTTAATATTTGCTTTCCCTCCTTACAGTATACCTTTTATAAATTAAGATTTTACATGTATTTTTATACTGTCATAGCATTAGCAATCATATTTGTATGTTGTACTTATACTAAGGGGACCTATTCCCTGCTCGCTTTTGCTCCGCAACCGTCGATACTGTTCACAGTTCCTCTAGGATTGTTTTGCAATTCGAATTCGCTTCGTTTGCTCATTGAATACTTGTCCATTGTATAACTTTGTGTGAGGATGGTATTTTTTTTCTAAATGAAGTTCTAAAAGTATGCAAAAATTTACATTCTGTGAAATCTTTAATTTTTAAACATTTCATTCAATTTACGTAAAGGTTACTGTGAATGACCGAAATTGGTAGTTGCTTGACTTCCATTAGTGAATCTTGACAATCACATAGTCGCTTTGGTATATGTCCGAAATATACACTAGGTCTAGTTAAGCGCCACTGCCCAGTACTCCGAACACTGATGTTTTTCCTAATTTATCCTCAGTAGATATTAAAACATCGAATAAATATAGTAATATCAACGAATAAATTAATATCAAATCGGATACAACAAACATTTCAGACATTCACCAAAGCAACTATGTGATTGACATTCGCCGGTGAAATTTGACATTCTCTTGATTTCGGTCAATCACGATAATACATACATAATGCTTATTCCAATGCCATTTGGAAATGACATTTAAAACGAATAATTCATAGAATTTTCTTGCATACGCAATTATGAATTTCAGTGCTTGTAGACACTACAGCTTAAGGTCATTTATTCTAACCTAAAACTCGTGAAATATTAAAGGAAAAAAAGGCTCAGAAAAAAAAGTTTAGAAAATGAAGGTAAGAAATGGGTGGTAACTACGTTTTGGCAATGAGATTCGCTTTTAGAATTAGAAACACTAATAAGTTTCCACTTCCGCTTTTTTTTTCAAGGTATTTGTATAATCAAAGAATATTTTGCATAATCAAAGAATATTTGGTATAATCAAAGAATATTTTGTAAAATTAAGGGATATTTTGTATAATCAAAGAATATTTTGCATAATCAAAGAATATTTTGTATAATCAAGGAATATTTTGTATAATTAAGGAATATTTTGTATAATCAAAGAACATTTTGATCGAAAATTCGTGTATATTGTTTTAAAATAAATAGATGAATTTCGATTATGGGAGATAAAATGTGTTCTTTTTCTTTTTAAAAAAAGCATTAAATACTACTAAATGAAGTTATTATTTAAATTGAAAATGATTTGGGTGTGCTTAAGAAGCCAATCTCGACATTTACGTTATTTTCCATAATCTTACTAATGCTTATTGATTTTTTACTGCAGTAACATAACTAGAAAAATTTACAGAATCCAAATTTTTTTTTCTTTTAATCGTAAAAATATAAACATATTTCATTAGACCTAAGCAAACTATTTAAATTTGCAGACTGTTGCTAACATGCAAACTACATTGCAAGCAAAACCTACGCTTAGTAGACGAGGAATACATACTCTAGTGGAATTTTGAAGTTTAACAGAAACCTATTTTTATTTCATTGGCATGAAATTTCTATAATTTTAATTACCAAAATATATAGGTCACAAAATGTTCTTACATCTAACAAAATATATCGATAAAAATTACGCAGGTATATCGGACAAATTATATCTAAACCAAACGATTTATTTAAAAGCAATACAAAATTTTTTAATGTTTTTTTTGCCATTGCTATGGCTTATTTTAAACAATTTTACTATATCCCTCATACCTCACGGAGGTTTTCTTATATTTTTCAACTATTCTTATTGCACAGGTTGCTTATTATTTAATAATTTAACTATTTCTAATATCTACTATATTGTAGAAACATAAGTAATAAGACTCACTTGTGGATTTCGGTATTATTTAATCTGCTTACTTTGAGTTGGAAAATATCAAAATAATCATTCTAAATTTGAAGCATGGTTCGAAGGCACGGTGAGCAGCATTTGAACCCTGTGTTTTTAAAGGAGCAGTGCCGTAACTGTCAAAAACCGTATGCATGAAGCTTTGTGTTCAGAGAGACGTCGTCTAGCAACGGACATATCCTTCGAGGTCTCTAGAAAAACTTAGCTTGTTCTTATTATTTCCAATTCATTGTAATCACGAATATTAGATGTTCTAACAATATTTCCAAGGAGACTAAAATGATCCAATTCATGAAATAGGGATTAATACATGTTCCATAATGTGTAAATTGTTCGAATCGTTTGCTGCCTGCTGTAACCTTTTTTTTTTTTTTTTAAGAATACATCGAAAGAAGACAAGTGTACTGTAGTTGAAAATTATATGTAACGCCTCTCTCTGTTTTCATAGCAAAATGCTCAAATGTTTTATTATAAAAAACGTAAACTACATACGTAACATACGTTTTCATGTATTAATTCCTATAATAAAAATTCAAAAAGATATACATTTTACTTAAAATCTATAAAAATATTGGTATTTTTAAACTTAATATTAAATGCTTAATGATTTCTACAGTTTCATAAGAATGCTATTAATTGCTGCAGAAGTTATTATTAAGATAACTAGCTTACAAATCCCCTGTAGCAGAATTTAAGGAATGAATCTGCTGCAATATATTTATAAATTCGAATTTTTCTGCATATCATCTCAGTCAAATAAAGATTATTATTGTAAAAATTAAACTTAAATCTTATAAGTGCAAAATAATAGCAATTAATAGCAAAAAATAATAATAACGAAAAAATAGTTATAAATAACAATTTCATAAAATTGCTATTAATTACTTTAGAAATACACTGAACAATATACTTAAACATGAGAGCGACGAGTTTGTCGATAATTATTTATTATATATGTTATAGACGAGTTGGCTGGGACGCCTAAGCCTAGGATGNTTTTTTTTTTTTTTTTTTTTTTTTTTTTTTTTTTTTTTTTTAATGTTTTCTACATATACGCGAAGGACTATGTTAATCTAAAATGTGTTCGTTCGCGTGACAATGAGGTGTCCCGCGTTCGAATCCCAGCGATGGCTGGTCATTACGAATTTCGTTCCCGGCTCGCACTAACCACAGTGCTGACGTAAAATATTATCAGAGGTAGACGGACCATGATTAGATTCTCCTTGCCGTCAGGCTAACATTGGAGGTTTTCGTTGTTTTCCTCTGCACGCAACACAAAAGCAGCTTAGTTCCCTCAAAAAATCTTCCACGAAGGCATATTTCTCCCAATACTTTATCCAGGACTTCGCTTACCATCTGGATTGGGTTCAAAATTATAAGACTAGGGAGTTGAACATTGATAAACTCAAATTCGGAATTCGGGTCGGTTGTTCAACAACGGTAATAATAAAATCTATAATTCTGTAACTCGGCTTAATTATTAAATTTAAATTATTTATTAAAATTATTTATAATTAACTTATAACTAAACACGGGGCCAAACCGCAAAATTATTGACAATAATTTGTGGGGCACAAGGTGGCTTAATTAGAATTTAAATAGCTCATATTCTAAATAAATTGCCTTATTATCAAGTGTCACTGCCTGGTATACCTTATGATGATGTTTTTTTAAAAGATAAGTGTCACCGCGGTATGCATTTATCTAAAAAACAAGACACTAATGATTTTTTTTTCTTAAAAAAAAGAAGGTTTAGTGTTTTAAAAATAAATAAATACCGTACACTGATGTAACATGGCCATGACATCGGAACATTATTCATATGATATTGCAAAAATTAAACTAACCTAATCTTTTATAATTTTTACTTTGTTTAGTTCTGCATGAATAATTTCTATATAATTCTTAAGTTCAAACATTAAATTTTAAAATTTACATTGAAGTAATATATTGAACACTATTTTGATAAAAATTTGCAGAAAAAAAAAGAAAAAAAATATGTGTTTTTTTTTTTTTTTTNTTTTTTTTTTTTTTTTTTTTTTTTTTTTTTTTTTTTGAATCATTGCAATTTCTTATCTCATAATGTTATTTTACTCAATTCTAAATTATTTATTAAATTTCAGAAAATTTATAAAAAGCAAACAAATGATTAAAATAACTTTTTTTATTTTTTAACTTTTGAGTAACAGGAAGACGTCGAAAATTTGTTTTTCATGGTTTCCTATTCCAGGTAGTCCCGCAGTGGACTGATCGTTAAGACAGGTTCCCAGCAGATCACCGAAGTAAAGCATCACCGGCTGCGGTCAGTGTGCGGGTGGGTGACCACTTGGATCAGTCTGCGTAGGGACCGAGGGAGCGCGGTATTGGTTCTCGTTAAACTGCTTGTGTTCATACGATAGATTAATGAAGAAATTTACATAAAACAGACGGATTTTACACTATACTGATATTTTGTTTAAAAAAAAGTTCATTAAAGAAGGTTCATTATCATTCGTTAGCATTTGAATAAAATTTAAACATTACCGTGTGTTTGTTTGACAGAACATAATAATTTTTAGCTCGCCAGATGGCAGCATACATAGAGGAGGAAAAAGTCAATAGAATTTATGCATAAATAAAATATGTATTTCAGAGTTAAAATATTATCCCTTAAATTTAAAATATGCAAGAACTTATTATTTTTGTATTTCTTGGCCAAACTTTATTTAAAAAAATGAAGCCAATTAAATTTAAAAAAAATATTTATATAAATAAATTATTACTTAGGTAAATACATAATTATTTACATAAAAATAACTTTGCATTTTTTATTTATTTTTACGTTTCTTAAAAAAAGTAAAAAATATGTAAACATTTAGTATTGCATTGTTTTAAATTATACAAAGAATTGTCTTAAATTACGTGAAGGAGGAAAAAATGAAAGATGCTATTGAAATTCGTCAATTGTGAAGAAGACGGAATTCGGAATGGAAGAAATATAGAAGTTTCAGAAATATTAAAGTTTTTCAAATAAAAATATTTTAACTCATATCTGTCTTCTCGAGCAGTGAATAAGTTTATATGTGTTTTGCCTTGTTTTCCTCAAATAGCGATTCCTTTCTTATTCGGTAGTGTTTTCGTTTCCTTTTCTTATTGCTTAAAAACTAATTTTAGATGTTAATACAAATTAATTTGGAGGTAAGGATTAAAAATAAAACCAGTTATTGCGAAGCATCTTGAGCAAAAGCAATATGCTGTGAAAGGTAGGGCGGAGTTAAGTAAAAGCGCGAAACAGCGAGTTTGCAATTATTTTATGAATGCAGTTTCCACTTAAAATAAATAATGTCATCTGTTTAATTTTGACTCGACAGCCTGATAGCTTTAAAAGAGTAAAAACAACACTAAATTGAAGAGAATTGTTTCCAGAGGCAGTAGATTCAACGTAGAACCACGAAGCAATGAGTCATTTATTTGCAACAAATATGCATAGCATAAATTAAGCTTTTGATGTAATTTCTTTTAGGTTTTTACTGGTTTCTCTTTTATAAATAATTGAATAAAAATATTTCACATTCAGTGTGAGAGGAACATTTCAGTTAATGAAAGTGAAGGAAACTGAGAAACATCGCTAACATTTTGATTGCACGATGCGAAAAACGCGGATATGAAAGGTGATGCGATCGAGATCCTGATTGGCGAGTTTTTTACTAGATTTTGGACCATTATCAGAAAATGTAATTTTTTCATATGCGAATAAAAATTGGATAGATTTCGAAAACCGAATCGAATTCGGAAATTGTTTCATTTCGAAACTTTTTCCATCTCGGAAAATTATTTCATTGCAGTGAGAACCGTCCCTAAATTTCAATCTTTGTTCTCCGGTATGAGTATGCCATTGTTTACTTCTAGCTTACAACGACTCTATGGAAATAGAAATAGTATATATTTCGGAAAGCGGCAACGATATGATTTGTTCCGCTCAATTTTTTGCCTGGACAGATCTTGGAGTTGTGGAAAAATTTTATAAATTTGCAGTTTATGAAAACTATAATTAAAATGTGTTTCGAAATTTGATAATTTAGCGCAGTTTATAGTTTACAAATTTATTGTATTTTTAGAAAGTATGAGCATATGATTATTTTTTATTCATTTGTAAAATGGATTATTTTTTCGGTTCATGACTAATCGTAACTCTTTGAATGATTTGTTTATTAAAACCTGTCATTTTAATAATCGATTTATTAATAATTTATGAAAGAAAATGTCTTTCTATCTGTGCATAATCTTTAGTAGTTACTTATTTTTCTGCAGAAGTAGGAGGCTGCCGAATCTAATGTTTTGTGTCGTGTATTTACTAATTTAACTGTCTAATTCTCTTAAATGTGCTCTTTGATGTAATGTAATCAGTGACTATTTAATGTAATCAATCATTGTTTCATATAATCAGTGACTTCTTAAGAATAAATCTGAAGTGTCACTTGTTACCATTTCTATTTCAATAGTTCAAATTTTATTTTACTTACCAGAAATTCTGCTGTTATTGATGTAATAATTAATTAACTGTCGTTAGTCCCATTTGATAAAATTTTTTGTTTTCTTTAATTTAATGCAAATGACCTTGGTGAATCAGAATTAAAATTTTTCTTAGAGATAGATATTTCTTAAAGTAATAAGACATACGCGAAATAAAGGTTCTGATCTGAATAAAGCTAAAAATCGTAAAAACAGTGCCAAATATGCCACATTCTATAGTTTATATTCTATAATAAAGATGTTGCTATAGTGCCAGAATGACTCATGTGTTTCAACTCTGAGGATGGTTAAATTTTCATAGCAAAGTGATTGTCTTTTTCCAAATCTGTTGTCAAACTGATCCATAAAAAATTTCTTCCTATAATAGACCTATAGTATTTCACTTCCTGAAATTTTTTCAATTCTCAAATTATCTTATGAATAGATTTTTGTGTTAATGTTACTAATAATTATTTAGTTCTAAATTTTTTGTTTTTTTACTTCCTAATGCTGCTTTGTAGAATAATTTTTGTTCAATATTGGTAAATCCAATGTCTTTTCACGGCAATATATAGTTATGACTAAATAGAGATTTAAAGTATAAAAATGAAATGGGTTTTCTATATATCTCAACCTTAATTTGTTTGCAAAGTATTTGAACTTATTATGTTGTTAGTTAATGAATAAATTTAATTGTTTGTCATTGATTAGTTTTTATAATGTTTGTAATTTTATTATTATAGTGCATACTTGCTTTGTGGATACAAGATGCCTGGCAGCTGCGATGATGATCAAAATCCCTCTAGCTTGATTTCTAGTTTGCGAAGTTATAGATTGTCAAGACCTAAGTCATCTCAAGCTGATTCTTCCAGCTCTAATTCCAATAGTAGTGAGTACATGTTTAGTTTACAGAATGAAATTCATATTTTTTAAAAAATCATTTAGTACAGTCAACTTCGCTTAAAGGAATATCATCTGTTCCACCAACTCTATTCAATTAAGCAGGTTATTCAATTAAAAGGGGAGTGCTTTATTCAATCTTAAATTATACATTTTTAAGAAATATTACTTTTTAATGGTAATTAATGCATAGTGTAATTTTTTATTTTTCTACTTTATGATTAATTAGCAATTAATATTAAAACTGTCTGTGTTAGCATGATAAAATGCTAATGTTATTTAAAGTTCACTGGAGTAGGCAATGATTATTCTACTTAAAAGAAAGAAACACTGATCACTAGTGTGTTAGGTTTTTTGAACATTTTTTATCAAAACTAATAGTTCACACTGCAAGTCTTGACCTCAGAAGAAATCATTTTGTACCTTTTTTACATTCTAAAAGGGATGTGAGTGAAGTAAGTCAAAGAAGGGTAAAACCTCCTTTATTTGCTTCAATGTCTACCTGCTCACCTGGAAAGTCACGAATTTTGGTGGTATTGATCAAAATTTGTCATGACTTTAACTATTTTTTTTAAAAAAAATCATGCAAAGTCATTGATTTAAAGCTGAAAAATCTAATTTTTAAAACAGAACTCCCCCCCCCTCCAATTTCATGATGTTATATCCCAATATCTGAATTTGTAGGTAACAAAATCCCCACTCACGGTTTTATTTTATTAAAATATAAAATGTTTTTATCATGTTCTTTCAAAAAATGAAAGAAAAACATTACTAGAACAAATTATTTTTTAAGCTTCTGTGATTTCAGAACTGTTATCATTATTTATTTTTTTTATTTTATCAATTTAAAATTCTAGCTGAAGCAGGCCAGTCATTGTCGAATTTTTTTTATTCTGAAATCTGAAATGAGAACAGAAAAATTTGGAGTATTTCTTTCCTTTCCGATGAACAAGAAAAGTATCTTTGAAATATATAATTCTGCAAAAAAAAAAGGAAAAAAATTATTTGCTTTTGTATTTTTTTCAGCTGTTTTATTGCTTCAACTCTTTCCTTTACTCTGTTTTTTAAATTTGAAATCTATAAATATGAAGATGCAGAGTATAGCAGTCTTGGTTATGCCTATCATTTCAATTAATGTTATTGTATTAATATTTAAATTTATTAAATATTAAATTTTATTTTATCTTTTTTAAATTTATTGTTTTGTTTTTGTCAGAGAAAGTCTAATTTGTTCGTTAAGTCATGAAAAATTCTTGGAATTTGTCATGAATTTGAAAATCTAAAATGTAATAGGGACAAAGTTAAATTAGTCCCTATTAAAGTAATCACATATTGTATTCTTATTTTCTTAACTGAAAAATGGAAATTCCATTCTAACTGGTGAAACATAGCTTAATAATTTTTTCCTTCTCAGTACCTCTTCTTTATGCAATTAAGCGGAGACTAGAAACAACAAGTATTCGTTTAAACGAGGAAATGTAACATTAATTTATAACAATTTGGTTCCATTAAATTTTATTCGAACAAGCGGGTTATCCAATATGCAATTAAGTGGGGTCGACTGTACCTAACTTTTATTTATTAAATAAAAGGATTGGCAACATTTTACCAAGGTGGAAAAAACCATGATAACTTGCGTGGCAAAATTTAGTATTAAACACATATTTATTCATATTTAAAGGATAAGGTATTCACTTTTGTTATTTAATGACTTGTAGAGTTTCAAAAGTTATAAATGTTATAAAAGTTATTCTATTATATTATTCCTTTAATAAGTTAATATTATTCCTTTAATAAGTTAAAGCAAATTGTATATAAAGTGTCAAATATTTATTAATCTATGTAATTATTATGTGTACAGTGGTTACACAAATAGAATTTTTACCCTTTTACCAATGTTCTAGGTTTTGGACATTTTAAAGATAGTTAAGACAGTAAAACCCATGTGTCATGTCCAAAACCAGTTTAGGATGTCCAAAACCCCAAACCTGATTACTTAACATAGTTACAATGTAAGATTTTCTCTCTCTTTAGATTCTCAACCTACTAATATTAGGAGTTCTGTAGATGCCAGTTCAGACTTGACTCAAAACTTGTTGATATCTGATATTCAAACAAGCGATTCCAAACCTGGGTGAGCATTTTTTATTCATCTCAATAGCATTTCTATGCTTAAAATAACAAGTATTATAGGATTTACAACAAGTTAAAATTGTTTTACATATTGAAAAGTTAACTCTTATATCTTTTCTGTAAATAAATAGACTGACTAAAAATTAATCTCTAAATTATTGAACATTTTTTTCGAAACTATGTGCTCTAAATCAGAGATGGGCAGACTTTTTTGTCTTTATCGTAAAACTCAACCAGATGCAGAAAGTGATAACTGAATTTGCAGAAGAAAGAAAAAAAAGAGCCAAATATACCATATCATAAATCTTCATTTGAGTTTTTTTTTTTTTTTTTTTTTTTTTTTTTTTTTTTTTTTTTTTTTTTTTTTTTTTT